>NC_061113.1:125210991-125510991 GCF_002878395.1 Capsicum annuum
AGGAAGTGGACACTTATTCTTAACAATCACCTTATTCAGCTGGGGGTAATGTATACAGATCTGAAAGGACCCATCCTTCTTACACACGAATAAAACTAGAGCACCCTAAGGAGAGACACTAGGGCGAATAAAACCCTTATCTAGAAGATCTTTCAACTCAGATAAGGATATTATATAAGGAGGGATAGGAATAGGATGAGTTTCTAGAAGAAGATCAATCCTAAAATTAATTTCTCTATCGGGAGGGACACTTGGAAGATCCTCAGAGAACACCTCCAAAAATTTATAGACTATAGGGATAGACTACAAAATAGGACATTCGGATCTAGAATCCTTAGCATATGCTAGATGGTAGAGGCACCCCTTAGAAATTAATTTTCGGGCTCTACGATCCAAAATAAACCTTCTCTTAGGCACTAGGGAACTACCTTTCCACTCAATCACCGACTTATTAGGGAAGTGGAAACTAACCTTTTTGGTTTGACAATCAAGATATGCAGAACACAAATGCCTCAATCTATCCCCAAAATCATGTTTAAGTTTAATATGTATAACTCTATCAGATCTAGCAAGGTCTCCCTACCACAGACTGACATCACATAACCTCTATAGATCCTTCTTGCCATAATGGAGTCACCCACCAGGGCAGACACATAGAAGGGATTTAGAATACTCTCAGGATCAAAACCAAAATGAATAGCCACATAAGGGGTAACATAACAGAGGGTAGACCCATGATCAAGTAGATAATACACATAACGAGAGAAATTTTTGAGTATACTAGCAATAAAATTAGGGGATACCTCAGAATCCTAGTGGATGGAAAAAGTTCACTAACGGTTTTAACTAGTACCGAAGCCAAAAGAATAAGTAGCACCCTTTGATGTAGAAGCTGACGAAGTAGCAACAAGGATCTTATTTGCCCAGAACCAACCCTAGAAGGAAAATCCCTCTGCATCTGACCAATCTATCTAGATTTAAAGCACTTGTTCCTTCCATCTTTACAAGCACCATGATACACCTGACCATAAATCTATAAGAAGGATATAATGTAGCTGATTGGGACCTACTAGCCTGAGGCTGGGCACCCTATTCCCTAGGAACAACACTATTCTAAAAATGATAATCACCCGATGGCTTTGGATAAGGATTACAAGCCATAGAGTAGGAACCAAAATTGCCCCAGTTCTTGTTAGAACATTTTTCACCATATCTACCACTCTGCTGCTGACCATCATCCTGATATGAATACCAAAATTTCTTATTTTTCTTTTCACATATCTCTTCTTGCTTCTTCTTTTCCTCTCCCATTTGTTGTATTTACATTACTAATCTAGAGATGTCTTTTTCATTGTTCAACAAGGAGGCCCTGCTTTACAAGATCAAATCATGGGACAAACCCAGAAGCAAATTTCCTCATTCTAGCCTTCATACTAGACATTAATTCCAGATTAGGTCATGACAGCTGGTGAAACTTCAAGGCATACTCCTTTACTGGCATCCTGCCTTTCTTAGAATTTATGAATTCCTTAGCCTTCGCTTTCTTTAACTCCTGAGGAAAGAAGCGATCAAGAAAAGCACTAGAGAAGGCATCCCACAAAGCGGACTCAATATCATCACCCCTAGACTAGTCCTATTCCTCATACCAGTGATACGCCATATCCTTCAACTGATAAAAAACAGACTCCACATCCTTCATATTAGTAGCATGTATCACACCAAAAATATTTTCTATCTCATTAAAGAAATTTTAAGGATCTTCTTTAACTTTAGAACTAGTGAAAGTCGGAGGACTCAACCCCATAAATTGGCCAACTGTAGTTACCTTAAAAGATAGAGCAACAAAAGTATGACCTCAGAAGATGGAGCAGAAAAAGTAACACGCTCAATTTGAGAGGCCATCAATTGGGTAAGCAAATGGATCGACTGGCAAGACTCAGTATTAGGCACATTATTTTTAGGTGTTTGAGAAGGGTTAGAAGAACCAATGAAACTCTATGTGGGGCAGTATAATAGGGGGGCTATAGCTCTAGATTGAGTCAGAACTTCATTAGTAGTATGAGAAATACCAATATTGTCCTCAAATGTGATAGAAGAGTTTTCACAAGAATTAGATCCTCTACGAGGTATGATCTGAAAAGCAAACATACGGGAATTAGAGAAATTTTCAAGATCTTAGACTCTATAGCTCAAAATAGAACAACAATAAAGGGAAATATTCCTAAATACCTCATAGCCTTTCCCTTAAAAATGTGGCATGCTACACACCCATAAAACAGACTCTACTTGACACGACTTTATGGATACCCAATGACACCAAATCTAAGCTCTGATACTAACTTTGTCATGACCCAAATGAGGTCGTAGATGAGACGGGTATCTTAAGTCTAATAAGGCCTAGAGACCACCCCTGGTCCTAGTCAAATAGAATATAATACCCCCAATGTCAAATATAAAGCCTCAAATCTGGTACCCGAAATGCTACATGGTGCTCATGACCCCGAAGGACCACAACCTAACCCATGATTGATATCTGTACCTGTATACTACATAATATACTGTATGATTGCAGAAACATGAACTAAAAGGCCATAAGGTTCAAGACTGTAACATAACTGATAAAGATATAACATCTGAATGGGATATGAAATACCCAAAACAAAACTGAAATAACATGATAGTCTGAATATGATAGTCTGGAAAGCAACTAACTGACTGTACTGTCTGAATAAGGAGTAAATAGGACATGTCCCCAACTAACTCCAACGAATAAATTACTTAATGAGATAATAAATAAATGATCATGTCCTCGAGAGATGAAGACTCACTTCTAACTCTGACTGCTGAGACTAGAATGATACTAATGCTCTGGAGGTTGTGCTTCCAAACCTATGGTATAAGATATCATAGCACAAATGCATCAGTACATTGAATATACTGGTATGCATAGAAGGTAGGCTGAATGCATGGGGTTTATATGAATGAATAATATTGGCTAATTGACTAATATGAATGTGAGAATACATACATGAATACATAGTAAAAATATCTGAGATCGTGATAATATGAATTTATTAATAACTGAATTTTGATGATTGATATAACTGATGACATGAGTGACTGTATCTGATAGTCTTGAATCTGATGGAACTAGCTAAGTTCTATGCTATTCTGAGTTGAATGTATCTGATAGTTTTAAATTCTGTAAAACTATCCGAGTTCTATTACTGAGACTGAATTACTGTATCTGAGAGTCCTAATTCTATAACTAAAACTGTAGGAAGTAGTTATCTAACCAGAACTACCTTAACATGTCATTATGGATGAGTGGGGGTATAATCTGTAACCGCATTTGGAAGGGTGTCAATACCACACCATTGGTAAGGACAAGCTGCGAGTGACCCTCATCTAAAAGTATCCCTAAAAGAGAACGATGTGGCCCTCATCTGACAGTGCTTATCTACCTCATCAACCCTCATCTGACTGTGTTGATATCTCAATCTATACTAGTTACATAGTTTTGGAATGCAAGGATGATTTCTAAGAATCACACCCTCATCTGATAGTATGTGTTCCCATCCTTGGGTTCACTAGGTGCTAATGTCTACTCCCATCTGAATAGACACTGAACATGGATTACTGAACTGAACTGTACTGAATTACTATGTTCCGTTGACAGATGGAATAGTACCGAGATTACTGTATTACTGAGTTTTCTTGAGTCCCATGACTAATTGAGTTCTATGAATCATGGCTTGACTGAGGATATCATGAAAACATGACACTAAAGCTAGGCACAAAACTATATTTTTTTGGGTATAAGCACCCCCAAGACTCGATGGAAGGAAACTGACAAGGTATGACATTCTTGAATACATGACTAACATCAACAATAGATAATCCATTGACTAAGACATTTCATCAAACACTTAACATACATAACTTATACATGAATGGGGATTTCATAATATCATACTAGTATGGCATTTTTCCTTCACATAGGCATTTAATAAAATATGTAGGGAGCATGCTTTTGTTATACAATCATCAACATAGGTAATAATCAAGGATACGTCAATCAACTTATAAATTGAAGGAGGTTTATCATAATTATTATGAAAATCATCATATGATAGGGTTAATAATTGGAATATGTAATTTAAAACATGAATCAAAACCACACAACATGATGAACATGAATTTCAATTCAATTTGAATTAGGAACATTCACAAATACCCAAATCTTGGATTTTGAAAAGAGATTCTTGAGCTTCATGGGTGAGAGAGACCCATGAATCAACACATGACATACTTTAGTTTTTGATTTAGTGAAGATTGACGAAGAGAATTTCTTGAAATTGAATCTCCAATGGAAACCCTAGCTTATTCTTGAGAGAAAATTGAGAGAAACTAGTATATTTTGGGTTCCAAATAGCTGAATCTCGTGTTA
This sequence comes from Capsicum annuum, assembly GCF_002878395.1. Taxonomy (NCBI): domain Eukaryota; kingdom Viridiplantae; phylum Streptophyta; class Magnoliopsida; order Solanales; family Solanaceae; genus Capsicum; species Capsicum annuum. The sequence goes on from NC_061113.1 coordinate 125,215,442, forward strand.
AAGGGCTTAAATAGGGGTGAGAAATTGACCCTTTTAACCCTGGACACGTATTTTAATTTTAGTAAAATTTTCCCAAATTGGATCCCTGGCATGACACGGTACTATCGCGCCGTGTCACTGGAATTTGACAATTGGGAAATTGAGGAATGGCGCGACGTGAAGTCATCGCGTTGCCACTTCATTTTCGACCTAAAAGTTTGAAGCGATGCACCACTATTGCGAACACCTACTGGAATTAATAATTGCCATTTTCTCTTGTGGGGCGGCACGCCACTGACTAATATGGCACTGTTTTACGATGGGAACTTGAAATAGTCATAACTTTTCACACGGTTATCGAATTTATGTGAATTTTATATCGATGGAAAGATTATTGAATTTCCTACCCAGTTATTGAATTTCTTCATGGAATAAACATCATTTAATTTAGAAGCTTACACTTGAAATTCTTGGGATACAAAAATTTAGTTAGGAAACTTCTGGGTATTACAATATCTCCCCCTTGGGAAAATTCATCCTCGAATGAGACTGGCTGAGAGAGGAGAAATGATAAACCAAAGTACAAACTAAACATAAATAATGAAACATGACTGACATAACTGATATTTCAAAGATTCATACTGAGCATGCATATCTGATGCATAATTTCATGATTGATCTGATACATGAATGAATGACTGAGAGTACTAATAAGCTAATCAAACATATCTAATATATGAATACAGGACAAAACTAATTACATGACTGAGATTTTTAATAACTGAATCTTCTCACTACGAGAATGTATGTCTGATGCATGAATACATGACTAATCAGATGTATGAACATATAATTGAATATACAATGGTACTTAGTACTCAGTTTAAAAATGGAATTTTGAGCATGAGGCTGATATCAAGTTGTAACTAAAATCTGGACATAAAAACTAAAAAACTTAAGGAGAACTATTACCTTGAGCTAGATCTGAGTTAGCAGAGAAGAGGGGAGGATACTTGGTACGCATGTCTACTTCTGCTTCCTAAGTAGGTCCCTCAACAGACTAATTCTACCAAAAAGCTTTGACTAGAGGGGCTTCTTTGTTCCTCAGTATACGAGTTCAATAGTCTAGAATTTTGACTGGAATCTCTTCATAAGAGAGGCTGTTCTGAATATCTATGCTCTGAATAGGGACTACAACCGTTATTTCACCTATGAACTTCTTGAGCAAAGAGACATGAAAGACTTGATAAACTGAGGCTAGATCTGAAGGCAAGTCGAGCTCATAAGCTACCTTGCCAAAGCGACTGAGAATTTTAAAGGGACCAACATATCAGGGACTAAGCTTTCCCTTCTTACCAAACCTCTTTACTCCCTTCATGGGAGAGATCTTAGATAGACATAGTCACCAATCTCAAACTCAAGATCCTCTCTACACACATCTGTGTAAGACTTTTGTCGTCTTTGAGCAGCCCGAAGTCTTTCTCTAATAAACTAAACTTTCTCTAAGGCATCGAATACTAAGTTAGGACCTATAACTAGTACCCACTAACTTTGAACCAACTGATTGGATATCTATAACTCCTACCATAGAGAGCTTTGAATGGAGCCATCCGAATACTAGAATGATAGCTATTATTGTATGCAAACTCAATCAAAGGCAAGTGGTCATCCCAACTACACTTGAAATCAATTGCACACTCCCTTACCATATCTTTTAGAGTTTGAATAGTCCTTTCTGGTTGACCATCTATCTGAGGATAAAAGGTTGTACTGAGATGAATTTGGGTACCAAAACCTTTTTGGAACTCTTTCTACAATTGAGAGGTTAACTAGGTACCTCTGTTTGAGATAATAGATAACGAACACCGTGTAATCTGACCAACTCTCTGATATAGAGTTTGGAGTAATCCTCAGCTGAATAAGAGGTATGGACTGGAAAAAATAAGTTGATTTGGTCATTCTATCTACAATGACCCAAATTGAATTATGCTGATGATGAGTATGAGGCAAACCCATCTCAAAGTCCATGTTCACTTCTTCCCACTTTGAAGAAGGAATATTGAACTCGTACATGGACCCACTTGGCTTCTGATACTCTATTCTAACCTACTGACATATAGATCACTTAGCCACAAAATCTGCAACATCCCTCTTTATCCTACTACACCAATAGATCTCCCACAAGTTATGGTACATCTTTGTGGCCCCTGGATAAATAATTTAGCACGCACCATGCGCTTCTGCAAGAATTCTCTGCCTTAAGACATCTACAGCTGGAACACATAAACGACCCTAACAACACAGAACACCATCTCCCTCTAAGGAGAAAACCTCCACTTTTTGATTTTTAACTGACTCTTTTAACTTGACTAAACTGGGATCTCTATCTTACTTTTCTTTTACCTTGGAAACTAGAGATTATTCTGAACTAGTCTAAACCTATATGTCACCCTCATCTAAATCAACTAAGCGAACGCCTAGTCTGGCAAGCTGGTGGATTTCGTGGGCTAACTTATTTTTACTATCTTTAACATAAGAAACACTACCCATAGACAGTCTACTGAGAGCATCGTCCACAATGTTGGCCTTGTCCGAATGATAAATGACACTCATGTCATAATCTTTCTAGACCTCTAACCACCTTCTCTAATGAATATTGAGATATTTCTAAGAAAATACATACTAAAGGCTCTTATGATCTGTGAACACATCTACATAAACATTGTACAAGTAATGCCTTAAAATTTTAAAAGCAAAAACTACGATTGCTAACACAAGATCATAAGTAGGATAATTCTTCTTATGAGGTTTAAGATGTCTGGAGGAGTAGGCTATGAACTTACCATGCTGCATGAGGACTCAACCTAAACCTACTCTAGATGCATCACAATACACCACAAAACTATCTGACTATCTGGAAGATCCAAAACTAGAGCTGAGGTGAGTCGAGTCTTCAACTCCTGAAAACTCTTCTCGCAAGGATCTGACTACTGAAAATTGACTTTGTTTTGAGTCAATCTAGACATAGAGGATGAAATAGAAGAAAATCCCTCAACAAATCATCTGTAATAGCCAGCCAAACCTAAGAAACTCCTGATATCTGATAGAGAGATGGGTGTGGGCCAGTTTCTTACTGCTTTGATCTTTTGAGGATCTACTGTAATTCCATCACTAGAAATGATATGACCAAGGAATGATACTGCCCTTAGCCAAAATTTACATTTACTGAATTCGCAAACAACTGATGATCTCTGAGAGTCTGAAGTATGATTTTGAGATGGTCTGCATGATGATGCTCACTGCATTAATAGACCAGAATATCATCTATAAAGACTATGGCAAATATGTCCAAGTACTACTTAAACACATGATTCATCATGTCCATGAAAGCTACTGGGGCATTGGTAATACCAAAGGATATGACAAGGAATTCAAAGTGACCATACCGAGTACAGAAGGCTATTTTGAAATGTCATATTCTCTGACTCTGAGCTGATAATAGCCAAATCTGAGGTCTATCTTAGAGAAATAACTGGCACCCTGAAGTTGGTAAAATAAGTCATCGATTATTGAAAGTGGATACTTGTTCTTGACCATAACTTTATTGAGTAGACGGTAGTCTATGCACATTCTGAGAGAACCATTTTTTTTTGCACGAATAAGACTGGTGCACCCCATGGGGATACACAGGGTCTAATAAATCCTTTATCTAAGAGATCCTTCAACTGTTCTTTTAGTTCTATTAGTTCTGCTGGTGCTATTATGTATGGCAGAATAGATATAGGCTAAGTATCTAGAAGAAGATTGATGTCGAAGTCTATTTCCCTTTCAAGAGAAATCCCTAGAAGATCTTTGAGAAAGATATCTGAATATATTCATTCACGACTGGGACTGAATCATGTCTGGTAGTTTCAAAACTAGTTTCCTTAACTCAAGCAAGATGATAGACACATCTTTTAGATATCATTTTACGTGCTTGAAGGTAGGAAACAAGCTAACCTTTGAAAGCGGATACACTACCCTTCCACTTTAGGATGGGTTCATTCAGAAACTAAAACTGGACTATTCTATTTCTGTAGTCGACTGTGGCATATCAGGAATAAAGCCAATCCATGCTGAGAATGACATTAAAATTAGTCATCTCTAATTCGACTAAGAATGCTGAAGTGATTTTATAAATTATCATAACTGGGCAGTTCCTGTATACCTATCGGACTATGATGGTTTTAACCACTGGGGTAGATACTAAGAAGGGCTCTGTTAGAATTTCTGGACCGACTCCAAAATGAACTGCTATATAAGGAGTAACAAAAGACAAAGAAGCTCCTGGATCTTGCAAAGTGTAAACATGCACATGAAAGATCTGTAATGTACCAGTAACCTGATCAGGAGAATTTTCCTAATCTTTTTGGGATTGGAGAACATAGAGTCTATTTAGGTATTGCCTACTAGTAGAACTGAAAGTGGCACCCTGCTGAGTTGGGCTACTGAAGTGAGCTGAGGAACGGTTCTGCTGACCCTGATAACCTGACTAGGGATAATTTTTAACTTTGTTGCCTGGATTACCATATATAAAATAAAAATTGCTGCCAGCTCTGCAAGCACCCTTGTGGTTCTTACCATAAGTTTGACAACGGGGATTAGTTCGGGCATTGCTGACAGTACCCTGATACTTAGAGACTGGCGCCCTATCTTTATTACCATCCATGAACTTAGGAGCTAGAGCACTAGCTGATGAAGGAGATGGAACTGACGGCTTATGATGAAACTGAGAATGGTTTTCTCCTTCTGATTTAGGCTGAGCAAAGTTGAAACTACCTATCTTTGCTTTCTTATTCTGCTTCTCCCTCATCTTAATATTTTGATCTTCTATCTGTTGAGCATGAGTCATATGCCTGAATAAAGTCATGTCACTATTCAACATCACAGACCTACACTTATTGACCCTACTATCATTCACTCCAGAAACAAACTTACTCATCTTGGCTTGCTGTCTGCAACCACATGAGGGGTATATCTGGCCAATTGAGTAAAATTAAGAGAATACTCTTTCACCATCATGTTGCCCTGCCTGAAGTTGATGAATTCTAAAACCTTGGCTTCTCTTAGCTCTAGGGGAAAGAACCTCTTTAAGAATGCGGTGAGAAACTCCTCCCACTCTATAGGCCTTACATCAACTGACCTTTCTAACTTCCACTATTTGTACCAAGTGTAAGCAACATCTTACAACTGATATGCAGCTAGCTCTGCACTCTCAATAGCTAACGCCCTCATAAAGTCTGTAACCTTCTGAACCTGATCGATGAATTCTTGAGGGTCCTCATCTGGCTTACACCCGAGAAAGGATGAAGGGTTTATTCGGGTGAAGTCCCAATCCTAGCTATAGCTGAATTAGCCACTGGCTTGGCCGGAACTATGGTTGGTTATTCATTCTGAGCAGCAACTAACTGAGCAAGAGTAGTGAATGCAGCTCTGAACTATGCATGAGAAATATGTTCGTCCAAACATTTTTCGAGCTGAGGGGCTGACTAATTCCCATTTCTTCTTCTAGGAGGCATGTTCTGTAGAAGAAAGGGAGAAACGGATTAGACTGAGAGATTAACATAAGATTATGCTCACTAGCACGACATGAATACTGAAAGAAGGAAAACTGTTCCTAAAATATCTTATAGCCTCCTGTACATAAATATGGTGCACAACACACTCATGCAAAAGACTCTACTAGATACGACTTTTAGAATTCCTAGGACTTTATTGAACCTTAGGGTCTGATACCAAGTTTGTAACACCCTAAATTTGGTACCCAAAATGTTGTACGGTGCTCATGACCATAAAGGACTACAGGATAACCCATGACTGATATCTGTACTTGTATACTGTATAATATACTGTATGATCGTGGAAACACAAACTGAAAGGCCATAAGATTCAAGAATATAGCATAACTGATAAAGATATAACATCTGAATGGGGTATGAAATATGCAAAACAAACTGAAATAACATGATAGTTTGATTATGATAGTCTGGAAAGCCTCTAACTGACTGAACTATCTGAATGAGGATTTAATAGGACATGTCCCCAGCTAACTCCAACTAATATATTACTTAATGAGATAATAAATAAATTATCATATCCTCGAGATATGAGGACTCACTGCTAACTTGACTGCTGATACTGGAATACTACTGATGCTTTAGAGTTTGTGCTTCTGAACCTATGGTATAAGACACCATAGCATAAATGCGTCAGTACTTTGAATGTACTGGTATGCATGGAAGGTAGGCTGAATGCATGGGGTTCATATGCATGAACAATACTGGCTAACTAACTAATATGAATATGAGAAGACATGCATGAATACATTGTAACAATATCTGAGATCGTGATAACATGAATTTACTAATAACTAACATGACTGATAACTGAATTCTAATAATTGATATAACTGATGACCTGAGTGACTGTATCTGACAGTCCTGAATCTGATGGAACTAGGTGAGTTCTATACTTTTTTTAGTTGACTGTATCTGAAAATCCTGAATTGTATAGAACTATTCGAGTTCTATGACTGAGACTGAATGACTGTATCTGATAGTGTTGATTTTATAACTAAAACTGTGGGAAGTAATTATCTAACCGAATGCCCCTAATGCGTTATTATGGCTAAGTTGGGGTCCAATTTGTAATTCCAATTGGAAGGGTGTCAATACTGCACCACTGGTAAGTACAAGATGCGAGTGACCCTCATCTGAAAGTGTCCCTAAAAGAGAATGATGTGGCCTTCATCTGACAGTGCTTATCTACCTCATCAACCTATACTGGCTACATAGTTTTGGAATGCAAGGATGATTTCTAAGAATCACACCCTCATCGAACAGTATGTGTTCCCATCCTTTGGTTCACTAGGTGCTAATTTCTACTCCTATCTGAATAGACACTGAACATGGATTACTGAACTGAACTGTACTGAATTACTATGTTCCGTTGACTGACAGAATAGTACCAAGATTACTGTATTTCTGAGTTTTCCTGAGTCACATGACTAACTGAGTTCTATGGATCATGGCCTAACTGAGGATATCATGAAAACATGACACTAAAGCTAGGCACACAACTATATTTTTTTTGGGTACAAGTACCCCCAGGACTCGATGGAAGGAAACTGACAAGGTATGACATTCTTGAATACATGACTAGTATCAACAATATATAATCCATTGACTAAGACATTTCATCAAACACTTGGCATACATTACTTATACATGAATGGGGATTTCATAATATCATACTAGTATGGCATTTTTCCTTCACATAGGTATTTAATCCAACATATGGCGAGCATGCTTTTGTTATACAATCATCAACACGTGTAATAATCAAGGATACATCAATCAACTTGTAAATTGAAGGGGGTTTATCATGATTATTATGCAAATCATCACATACTAGGATCAATCATTGGAATATGTAATTTAAAACATGAACCAAAACCACACAACAACATTAACATGAATTTTAATATAATTTAAATCATGAACAATCGTAAATACCCAAATCTTGGATTTTGAAAAAAAATTATTGAGCTTCATGGGTGAGAGAGACCCATGAATTAACACATGACATACCTTAGTTCTTGATTTAGCGAAGATTGATGGAGTGACTTTCTTGAAATTGAATCCCCAATTAAAATTCTAGCTTGTTCTTGAGAGAAAATTGACAGAAACTACTATATTTTGGGTTCCAAAGAGATGAATCTCATGTTAAAGGGCTTAAATAGGGGTGGAAAATTGACCCTTTTAAACCTAGACACATCTTTTAATTTTAGTGAAATTTTCCCGAATTAGACCCCTGGCGCGACGCGGCGCTATCTCGCTGTGTCACTGGAATTTGACAACTGAAAAATTGAGGGATGGCGCAATGCAGAGCCATCGCGTTGCCACTTCATTTGTGACCTGGAAGTTTGGCGTGATGCGCCACTATCACGGACCCCTACTGGAATTTGACAATTGCCATTTTGTCCTGTGGGGTGGTGCACCACTGACTAATATGGCACTATTTTACGATGGGAACTTGAAATATTCTTAACTTCTTACTCGGTTATCGAATTTATGTGAATTTTATATCGATGGAAAGCTTATTGAATTTCCCACATGAAAAAAAGTGAAAATCTTGAAAATTCCTCATGGAATAAAAATCATTCAATTTAGAATCTAAAACTTGACATTTTTGGGACAAAAAAATTTAGTTAGAAAACTTTGGGGTATTACAAGTAACTAACCAAAACAACCAACCAACATCACCACCCAAGTCTATAGTAATTCACAAATCCTTCTAACAAAAACAAAACAATAAAGTGTTGGGACATGCCCCAGACCCTGATAATGTCAATGACAATATTAACGATAATGTGAACTCGCAATTCTAATCTATAAATTGAAATTGATGAAATATCCAAGTATTATGGATAATGGGAGCTCACCACTTCACTACTAATGATCGATGAAATGAGACGATCCTCCTAACATTGTGCAGGAAAAGTAAAAGTATCTTCGATGCCTACATCACGTGGGGATACAATGTTCAGAGATGGTTAGTGAGTTGAGAACTAGCATGTAGATCGGGGATAGGGAAATAAAATAAAGCCAAGTTAGATCCAAATCAAAACCACATGAGAATCATCATATACATACATAAATAATATTTTGGAAAAGGAACAAGGCTTAGCATGCACTTTAAAACTTTAGCTTGGATTTGTGTAGCTTAACCATCATAAGAAGGTACCCATGGGATATATGGATCCAACTCTTTCCCAGCTAAAAGGGCCCCAGTGTATGTAGCCGCACAAACCAGAGGATGCACATATGCACCATGGGGGACTCGAACCACAAGGCATACCAAGGTGACTTATGCACCAAATAATGTAATATAATATTGGTGACTCTAACCTCTTAATCATATAAAAAGTGAGACTCAAACCATCTGATCATTTAGACCCTTATGTTGGCAATCGCGGTTTCCAATATCGGTCCCTTGAGACCTCCACTTTTATGACTCAGGTGCACAACTCTATTTTAAACCCCATTAAAACATTTATCACGCATACCCATTCATTAAACCATAATACAAATTTAGGCATATACTATTGATATCGTCATTCCAAATACACTTGCAAGGTAACATCAATATGCCATCATAATTCTATTAACTTGGAAAAATTACTCCCTCTATACATTAAATTAGACCACCATGTTTCAATAACCTCTTTATATCATGTGATTGTATTGAAAATAATTTAATGCAATTTTGCTTATACTCAAAACCACTTTCAAAAATTGGGTTGGGATTATTACCAATTCCATTAGGGGTGGGCATGGTATGGTATATACTGAATTACCATACCGAACAAAAACTTTTGATACCGTGGTTTTTGGTATTATGGTATTTGGTATACATTTTTTTTGGTATATGGTATGGTATACGGTATTCACAAATGACATGCTGAAATACTGAATACCATACAAAAGTATATATAGTTACAAAAGTAAATTTTATATATATATATATATATATATATATATATATATATATATATATATACAAAAAAAAAATACTTAGTATTAGTATAAAAATGTTTAGACTTTGAAACTTTTGCTACTCTATCTTGATTGAAATGTCTTTTTGGTGTTATTGACTAATAAAAGGAATTGTTTGTACTTATTTTTTAATATTTCTACATGTGTAATGCATTTTTATGATACAATTAAGGCATGCTTTTGAAAAGTCGAAGTAATAATACTCTAGTATACGAGTATATATTGTCAAAGTTAAACAAACTATGATTACCGATTACCATACCGCAAAATACCGAAACCAAATATCAAAATAGCAAACCATATCAAATTAATATGGTATGGTAATGGTATAATGTTTTTAAAAATCGAATATCGAAATTACCGTACCGAAGTTTCAAATACCGTACCTTACCATACCATGCTCACCTCTAAATTCTATTATCAACATTAACAAAATTTGGGGAAAGCACTATCCCTTAGTTTATTGACCATATGCATCAAATTAATTTCAGAACCGCCATTTAAAATATTATCAATGCATATGTAAACATGGAATATCACATTAACAACAATCATTCAAAAACCCTCAACCCATATAAAAAAACCAATAATTAAACCACATGGGTAACCATTTAAACACATGCTTTTAACAAAATAAGCTTTTGGGAAGAGATATATGCCTGAAATACCAAGTCTTATGGAGAGAGTTTATCCCTTGAGCCTTTGATGACTTACTACTTAGAAAACCTAAGTATCTTGACTTGGAAAGTTTTGAGAGAAGTAAACATGTTTTTATTATGCTATAAATGGGAAATAACACTCTGAGTTATTTTTAGACGTAGGATTTTAATTGGGTAAGAAGGGAATTGTCTAAAGTGACCTGAGCTTAAAATTTGAAAAATTATTTCCAATGACTACAGGTCATACTGTGCCTCATAATGACACATTATGACTCATCACCATGAGTCATAGTTAGGATAAGTGTCATGGGGAACCCATACTGTTGAGCCTTTTTCTTACATCATATGGCTCACATCGTGACCCTACAACTTGTAGGGTCCATGTCGTATCCAAGACAACAATACTTGGAACACACACTGGTTTGACTACAGTTGGGACATTATGACTTGTAATGAGTCCATACAAATCATTTCTACTTATACTCAAAATTAAAACTTAGACAAACACTAATTAGAGTACAACTTAGGTCCAACAACTCATCAAGACTCCCTATGACTCGTAAGGGGAGTCGTAGTCTTGACAGTGTAGATAAAATTTCAGAAATTTTTAAGGACCAAGAATTTGGGGTGTTATATAAACTTACCCAGTCCTCATACAAATACTGCATATCTATCATGTTCTTGAAGTTTTTTGGCCCAAACTCATTCATGGAGTAGAATTATGAGGACTTTTTAGGATATGATAAATTTATTCAACTTAGAACTCTTAGTGGCTTTTACCAACTTGTAAATATTTACCTTCTTTAGTTTTCCTAGCTCTTTTATGGATCCTTGAACTTGATTAATAGTAAAATAAAGATTATTTATAATTTTTATTGATTTAATACCTGATAATGTCTTTAAAATTACTTTTTCCTCCTCTTAACCTCCAATAAAGTGAATGACTCTATCAACTTCCTTGATTGTATGACACCCCTCTTAAATGTCAATTCCTTAACAACAATAATCAGAGCATCAATGCTTCTAATCAAGTTTTTATGTCTGTCCTTTCATTCTTAGTATTGGTAAGTAGAACATAAGCTTAAAAAGGAACCAAAAGAGGTGGTATGCCCACTGAAAGGGGTGAATCTACCATATCCACTATAACCACCACCAGTATGACTATCATCATGGTCAACTCCTTTTTTTTAAATTTTTTATGAGCATCATCAACATACTCATCACCATCCCTGACACTAGCATCACCAACTACATCACAAGGACCAATAATATCACTAGCACACGTATTAACACCAACACTCAAATCTGTTGTAGTATCACTATAAACCTCAATAATAGGCTCAGTAAGAATAAGCTAACCTTCTCTAGATACTTCACTTTTGATTGCTATTTCTCTAGCCAATTCTTTCTTTATCAAGTCCACCTCTGGATTTGGTTTTGTTTAATAATACCTAGAGTAAGAAAAACAAGCATCTCCAACTCTTTCTAGTAGGTACAATCAAGGAATGCACAACCTATAAATAAAAGTAGATATATTAAAATAAAAAAATAATTTGCAATATATAAGTCATCTATTGCAATAGATTACCCATTTGTTGCATTAGTTTGTAGTAAATTGGATAATCTATTAATAGGTTCAGAGAACTTATGTAATATATGATTCATCTATTGCAATAGATTAACCATCTATTGCATAAGTTACAGTAGATGGGTAATTTTTAAAGATAAGTTACAATAGATGAACCATCTATTCCAACAGATAAACCATATGTTGCAAATAGATGGATCATCTATTATAACAGATGACCTATATTTGCAATATGTTAGCATATTTAATAGAGTAAAACTATTATATTTAAAAGAATACTTAATATATTATTATTATGCCAAAAGAGATCAAGGGGATTCATCCTTGAGATGTTCTTGGAAGACAATCACCTTGTAACACCTAGCCTTTGGACCCTTACAAAATTTTCATGTTTGAAGTCACTGGACTAGGTACAACTAAGGGTACCATTCATACCCTTGTATATGTCTTTAGTGACCTCTTTCATACCCTAGGCAGTGTGGTAGAGGTTACTCACTATCCTAGATATGAGTTAGCCTCTCCTTAATCATACATTAGGATACGAGTCATGCCAAACCTAGTTGTATAGAGTGTTATCTTGAACTTTCGCGGACTGATTTTGGTATGAGTTATGGGTACAATTGAGAGTGCAAGTTGTACCATTTAGATACGAGTCTAAGTGGTGTAGTCATACCCTAATAAGTGTATAAGTCCTAGGTGAAGCCTAGGGTATGATTCAGGGTACCACTTGTACCTTAGGGTATAATTGACTCAAGTGAGTCATACCCACCTGGATGGTCAATTTTCAGCTTTTAGTTGAGGAACTTATAGTTATTTCCTATCCTCAAAACCCTAATTACCCTCACCATATAAGTATTTGTGGCTTCCTAAAACATATTTTAAGTGTATCAAACATCCTAAATACTCTATCAAACACATTTTTGAAGAATAGGAGGCTAGGGTTCCAAGGGTGTTCTTCTAGATGGAAAGTGAAGTTAAGATTTTTTGGTAAATCAATTGGTCTAAGGCATGTGACTCTAACCTTATGTGATTAATTGAATTAAGGCATTGGACTATTGAAATGTTTGAGTAATGAATGCTCCTATGAAGACCTTGTGGTCATGTATAATATTGAATTGATTAGTGGTTAAAGTCCTTAAGTGTGAATTGAATGAATGTTGATGTATGGACAAAGGGTTAAAATCCCAATGTCAACTATGATAGTCATGATGACTTGCAGTTAAAGTCCCTTTCTAAAATAAAATTGCTTGTAGTTAGAGTCCCTTGCTAAATCAAAGACGCTGGCTTGGGTTAGAGTACCTTATCTAATATGGCTTGAGGTTGGAGTCCATAGCCTAATGAAAGAACATGAGGTTAGAGTCCTTGCTTAATGAGTGTGTATATGGCTAGAGTCTCTTGTCTGAAAATAAGTGAATGTGGTTAAAGTCCTTTGCCTAATAAGAATTTTTTAAACCTATAAGTGTGGAAGGTTGGAGTCCTCCACTTCATGTCTAATGAATGAGTGCTTCAAGAGTGTTGATAAGTTTTGTTCTTTTTTTTAGCATGCGATATACCTATACGTATGGTTAACTGTATGAATATGGTAGAATGTTATATATTGAATTGTTATTGAATGATAATGATATTTTATCCTCATCCTTGAGTTACATGCTAGTACTCCAACCGCTAACCGTCTCCGAACGCTATGTCCCTATACAACATAAGAGCCAGAGTATCTTTTTCTCTTCCTATACAGTGACAGGTGTTCGAGCATATCGGGCGATTGACATTGAAGTGGTGAGCTTCCATACTTTGAGAGTCACACATCTCATAGTCTTTAGCTTATGATTATAGACTTTTCTTGGATTTGGTTTTGGCTATTATCGAGGGTATGTCCCGATATATACTTATTTAGACTTTGGATTTATGTAGAGCATTGTGAATTACTGTAGACTTGGATGTATTTGTTAGAATATTAACATAAATGAAACGTGTAGATATTATTTAAGTTATAACTATTAGTCTTATTTTCTGCTACTTTGACATATGGTCAGAGTTCATCCAATCCTTTTGATTTGATATGATAACTAAGTTTGGGTTTATGGGTGATCTTCGATCCAAGATGGGCTTGAGATTCCCATACAACATATCCTAATTTTGGGTCTTGTCAAGTTGGTATCAGAGACAAGGTTCATGATTAGTTAGATGTCCACAATTCCATGTGAAGTCGAGTCTCTTTTATGGGTACAAAACACACCAGACTTATAAGAGAAGGGCTACGAGATGTTTATGACTATTTCTCTTCCTTGTGTTTTAATCTAAATATATAGTGTCTAAGGTCTTTGATTCCTCTGATTTCTGTTTGCTTATATTTTAGATTATACCTCCATGGAGATTAGAGATTTAGGAAAACACCTCAGCCCTAACTGAGGGCCCTATGGATGGAGCTCGTCCAACTTCTAAGGTCAAAACCTGGGCCAGGGCTATGGCTTCTGACCATCCTAGTGGGTTTCCTTTGGTTCCCACTAACCCTACTTATGAGAGTGACACTCCTACTTAGTCACTACCTAAGGATGCTTTTAATGCTAATTTTCATTGCTTTATCAACCTCTAAACTCAATTTGTAGCCTCTCTATCAGAGTATGTGTAATACCCCAGGAAATTTTTTGTTGAAATTTTGTGCGTAAACGTGTTGAGTTCTATCTTCTAGAAGGAATTATAAATTTTTCATGCGGAATGTCTTAGATTATGGGCCCACTATTGCATAGAGTATCGAATAATATTTCGAACTATATATGTATCAACCAAAATGGACACCCGAGCGATGAGTTATGAACATTCCAATCGAATCGTGAATAGTAGTGAACAGTAAAACGTGCAGGAAAATGTACTGAGGCCTGGCGTATTTTTTCTCCAACTTTAAATGATCATAACTCCTTGTACATAATGATCTGGGTGATCTACTATATATCAATGGAAAGATCTGCGAGTCCTCTTTCCAATGAAATTAGTTTCATCCAATTTGTCTATCGGAACAAAAAGTTATGGTCGATCTACTTCAACCTATCAAAAGCAAATTTTTGGGTCAATTTCAACGATCATAACTCCTCGACACAATGATCTGGGTGAGATACTATATATCAATGGAAAGATATAAGATTCCTCTTTCTAGTGAAATCCAATTTGGATATCGGAGTAAAATGTTATGATTGATCTACTTAAGACTATCAAAACAGTCCACCAAAGGACAGATTCGAGAATTATTTGATTTTTAGGGGCGTTTTGGTCATTCTCCCTCACCTAAAATCCGTCCAACCCCTATATTAAAGTCTATTAGAAGCATTATATGTTATATTTCATCAAATTCCCTCAAAAAGAAAACCCTAAGCTCCTACATCCAACTTCAAGAACCTCCAAAGTTCACCATTAATTCTGCAAATTTATTCAAGATTCCAAGTTTCTAGTTCAAGAACTCCAAGAACCATCATTCAAAGACACGATTAACATCTCAAAAAATGAGTATTGATCTAAAGTTCATCATTCAAGGTATGTGGGGTTTTTCAACAAGAACTCTCTTTCGTTCTTATGTCAAAAAGTAATTTTCTTTACAAAGGCATTATTTTTATTTGATTTTTATGAATTTGAAGCATGAACCCATATCTTATGCTGATTATTATGAAATCTTGATGTTTATGATTTTCAAAGATGAATTTACATGTGTGGAGATATAAGGCATGAATCTTGAACGATGTTTATCATGATTTTTATATTTGGGTTGTGAATCCCCATTGGATATTGTTTTTTTGAGAAAGTGTGTTATAAGTACGTTGATGTTGAATAATTGAGATATTTTGAATGATTTGACCTTTTGATCTTGATGGAGTTGTTTTGAACTCGAGTATGAAATAAATCCACAACGTTGTTGATTTTGATAGATGGGAAGCATGATAGCTCCTGATGTATATTTATATATTACTGAAATTGTTTTATTGTAGATTGTCTTTGAAATAATCTAAGCTAAGTTTGGGAGAAATCTTTAGCACCAAGTGGGAGGTATAAAGCAACCTTACTTCCCTAGAACTACGTGCCCCCGTAGGAGTGAGCCTGAGGCTAATCTATATAGTGATCACTAGTTTGTCTGGATTTGATATCAATAGTCCTACTTAATGGAAAGGATAGGATGGCTCTCCCCAGCGTGGGTTGTATGTTAGACTCCATGTAGCTCACATGGTTTATGTCAGTTATAGGATCTCCCAGTGTGTGTGTGTCTCCTTGTGTCTATGGTGAATGGTGAATGATTTGAAAGTGGAATTGTGAAAGTTATTCTTTCGAAAGATTTAAATGATATTTACATTATGACAATTGATATTCTTGATGAACTGAAAGTGATTGACAAATTATATGATGACTCACATATGTTATTGTACTTATTTCATCCTCTCATGATTATGATAATTTTCTTCGGGCTATGTGATTCTTTCATACATCCTGCATATTTCTTATAAATTTTTATGATGATGATGTTTATACAACTGCATACACCCCTATATACTCGGTTCCTTTCCATGGTACTAACCCACTTCTTCGAATGTGGGCTATAGTTTTTCTGAATATAGGTTTAGGTGCTCAGTTCCAAGTTCAATAGTGATTCTTCGGGCATGCTATTCTATATCCTCTGTTTTGGTGAGTCCTCATGTTCCGAGGACGCGATTTTTGATGTTGGTTTCACAGAATTATTTACATTTGATAACTGAGTATGAGTCAGTTGGGGCATATCTCAATGGTTCACTAGTTTAATTGATTTTCTTAGAGGCTTGTCAGACTAGTATAGATGTTGGAAGTTGACTAATAAGTCGTATTTTGTTACCTTTCTGAAATTCTTTTATTCTTGGATGATGATTACTTTATTGATATTTGAGGGTTATTTATGAAAGCCCCATTGATTTGTGTTAAACTGAATAAAAATGGCTCAAAGGGTTAGCTTGGGGCTACTCATAGCTCAAGCATCATGTGACGCTCTGAGACCCATTTTCTAGAGCGTTACAAACTTGGTATCAGAGCCTAAGGTTTTAAGGTGTCCTAGGAAGTCTGACAAGCCGCGTTAAGTAGAGTCTTGATCATCGGTGTGTAGCATGCCACATCTATGAGTAAGAGGCTATAAGATATTTTAGGAAAAAGTGTGATTCTTTCTTTCAGAAGTCTATCATGCTTAAAGTGTATCTCTCTGCTTTTGATTTGTGCTCTCCTCTTTTAGAAATATGCCTCCATGTCGAGCGAGAAGAAATAATGATGGTCAGAAACCTCAACCCGCTGACCCATTGAATGAAAACATGTCTTATGCTGAATTTCAGGCAGCCTTTCAGGCACTGGCCTAAGCTGTTACTGCAAATGTTCTGGGAAACCTAGCCCCGACTCCACCACAATAGGGAGGTGATCCAGCTGGTTCCAGGATCCGTGACTTCATGCGGATGAATCCATTAAAATTCTATGGGTCCAAGTCTAATAAGGATCCATTATTATTTTTAGAGGAGGTGCAGAAGATTACTCAGGTGATGCATGTATCTAAGGAACATAGTGTGGAGTTGGCTATGTATAGGTTGAAAGACCTTGCTTATGACTGGGTTGTTGCTTGGAGAAAAGGTAGAGGTGAGAGAGCTATCCCTACAACTTGGCAAGAGTTCCAGGATTCATTCCTGGATAAGTTTTTCCCTTTAGAGATGAGAGAGGTGAAGGTGGAAGAGTTTATGAACCTGTGACAGGGCTTTATGATTGTTAGGGAGTACTGTCTAAAGTTTAATCAGTTGGCCAAGTATGCTCCTGACTTAGTGGCTGATAATCGGGCTAGTATGAGTAAGTTTGTGACTGGAGTGTCTAGTTATATGGTTAAAGAGTATAGGTATGCTATGCTGAATAGTAAGATGAATATTTCTAGGCTAATGACTCATGCCCAACAGATTGAGGTAGACAAGATTAAGGAGAGAGATAGAATGAGAGGGAATAAGAGAGCTCGGTTCGAGCAGTATGGACAAGGTCAGACTAGATCACAGAGAGAGAGTCGCCCTCAGTATTAAGATTGTTCGTCTATGCCAGCACCGTCGTGTGTCCTAGAGGTAGGCAGGAGCAAGGTAGCAGGTCATATGCATCCAGGTCCCAGTACAGTGCTGGCAGTAAGCCAAATTGTCCCCTGTGTCCTAAGTGTGGTAGGGCTTATTCGGGTGAGTGTTGGGGTAAGAAGAGGGGTTGTTTCTGGTGTGGTGACATGGGTCACAGAGTTATAGATTGTCCAAAGGATGGACAAAGGCATCGTGACTATCGCCCTCAGACCCAGACTCAGACTGTTAGTGCTTCAGTTCTCGCGACTCGCCCAGCCCCAGCTCAGGAAGCCTCTTCTAGCAATGCTGGTGGGCAGCGCCAGGATAGATTCTATGCTTTACTGTCCCACCAGGAACAGGAGGACTCTCCCGATGTTGTTACTGGTATGCTTCGTATATTTCAGTTTAATGTGTATGCTTTGTTGGATCCTGGATCCAGTTTCTCATATGTTACACCTTTGATTGCTGTGAATTTTGAAATGAGTCCTGAGATTATTCTTGAGCCAATTCTAGTTTCTACCCCAATGGGTGGTTCGATTGTTGTCCTAAAAGTGTATAAAAAGTATCCTGTTACCGTTCTTCATAAAGTCTTGTTGGCTGATCTAATTGAGTTAGACATGGTAGATTTTGATGTGATTCTAGGTATGGACTGGCTGTATTCTTCTTATGCCTCTATTGATTGTCGGACCCGAGTGGTCAAGTTTCAGTTTCTGGGTGCATTCATGTTTGAGTGGTCTAGGAATTCTGCGTCACCCAAGAGTCATTTAATCTCTTATTTCCAAGGGGTGTATTTACCATTTGGTTAGAGTCAAAGACACTAAGTCTAAACTCCAACTCTTCAGTCTGTTAACGTTGTCAATGAGTTTTCTGATGTCTTTTTGGATGATCTCCCAGGGATACCTCCCGATAGAGAGATAGAGTTTGGGATTGATCTTCTTCCCAATACTCAGCCAATTTCTATTCCTTCTTACCATATGGCCCCTGCAGAACTTAAGGAGTTGAAAGAGCAACTCAAAGATCTACTAGATAAGGGTTTCATAAGGCCTAGTGTTTCTCCTTGGGGTGCTCCTGTGTTGTTTATATGAAAGAAAGATGGCTCTTTGCGTATGTGCATTGATTACCGCTAACTGAATAAAGTCACCGTAAAAAACAAGTACCCCCTTCTAAGAATAGATGATTTGTTTGACCAATTGCAAGGTGCAAGTTATTTCTCAAAGATAGACCTTCGTCCCAGTTATCATCAACTCAAAGTTAGGGAGTGTGACATCCCAAAAACCATTTTCTGAACTCATTATGGCCATTTTGAGTTTCTTGTTATGTCTTTCGGGTTAACTAATGCCCCAACAGCTTTCGTAGACCTCATGAATCAAGTGTTCAAATCATATCTAGATATGTTTTTCATAGTGTTCATCGATGATATACTGGTGTACTCCTGTAGTGAGGATGAACATTCTGATCATCTCCGAACTGTCTTGCAAACCCTAAGAGATCATAAGTTATTTGCCAAGTTTAGTAAGTGTGAGTTTTGGCTAAGGTTAGTTGCTTTTCTGGGTCATATCATTTCTTTCGAGGGTATTAGAGTTGATCCCCAAAAAACTGAAGCTATTAGAAATTAGCCTAGACCTATTTCTTCGACTGATATCTAAATTTTCTTGGGTTTAGCTGGCTATTACCACCATTTTGTTGAGGGTTTCTTCTCTATAGCATCTCCTATGACTTGGTTGACCCAAAAGAAGTGAAGTGGTTGTGGTTCGAATCTTGTGAGAAGATTTTTTAGGAGTTGAAAACTCGACTCACTTCATCCCCTGTTTTGACTTTGCCTGATGGTATTGATGGTTTTGTGGTGTACTGTGATGCTTCGAGAGTTGGGTTGGATTGCATATTGATACAGAAGGGTAAGGTGATAGCTTATGCTTCTAGACAGTTGAAACCCCATAAGAAAAATTACCCCACCCATGAGCTTGAGTTGGCTGCTGTTGTGTTTGCTTTGAAAATATGGAGACACTATTTGTTTGGTGTCCATGTTGATGATTTCACTGATCATAAGAGTCTGCAGTATGTGTTTACCCAAAGAGAATTGAATCTTAGGCAGAGACGATGGTTAGAATTGTTAAAGGACTATGATATGAGTGTGCTGTACCATTCGGGCAAGGCCAGTATTGTGGCGGATGTCCTAAGTATAGTGTCCATGGGTAGTGTTTCGCATGTGGTAGAAGTTAAGAAAGAGTTAGATCATGATGTACATCGTTTGGCTAGATTGGGGGTTAGGTTGTTTGACTCTGCTGAAGGTAGTATAGGGGTTCAGAGTAGTTCTGAATCCTCCTTGGTTTTGGAAGTGAAGGAAAAGCAATACTTATATGCTAGTTTGGTCAGACTGAAGGAGTCAGTCAAGGACCAAAAAGTAGAGGTTTTCTCCCAAGAGGGAGATGGTGTGTTGAGATTGCAGGGTAGATTGTGTGTCCCGAATATTGATGATCTGAGATAGAGGATTATGGATGAAGCGCACGGGGCGCAGTATTCTATTTATCCTGGTGCCACAAAGATGTACCGAGACTTGCGGGAAATCTATTGGTGGAGTGGCATGAAGAAACATATTGCAGTGTTTGTAGCTAAGTGTGCAACATGCCAACAGGTTAAGGTTGAACACCAAAGACCTGGTGGTATGATGTAAGAGTTTAGTATTCCCATCTGGAAGTGTGAAGAGATAAATATAGACTTCAAGATTGGTTTACCTCCTTCCCGATGCCATCATTATTCCATTTCGATTGTGGTTGATAAGTTGACTAAGTCTGCTCATTTCTTGCCTGTTCATACTTCATATACCGAGGATTACACTAGATTGTATATCCGAGAGCTAGTCAGACTGCATAGAGTTCCCTTGTCTATCATTTCGGATAGGGGTACACAGTTCACTTTGTAATTTTGGAAAGCTTTTCGGAAGGGTCTTGGTACCCAAGTGCTTTTGAGTTTTGCTTTTTATCCGCAGACTGATGGTCAGGCTGAGCAGACCATCCAGACCTTAAAGGATATGTTGAGAGCTTGTGCACTTGACTTTAAGGGAAGTTGGGATGATCACTTACCGTTGATAGAGTTTGCTTACAATAATAGTTTCCACTCTAGTATTGGCATGGCTCCGTTTGAAGCCTTATATGGAAGGAAGTATAGATCAACCATAGGTTGGTTTGAGGTGGGTGAAGCGGCTGTGAGTGGTCCTGATTCGATATTTGAGGCTATGGAAAAAGTTAAGTTGATTATAAAAAGGTTAAAAACTGCTTAGAGGCTTCAGAAGTCATATGCGGATGTTAGAAGGAGAGACCTTAAGTTTGAAATTGGTGACCTAGTGTATCTAAAAATTTCACCCATGAGGGGGGTGAAGAGATTTGGAAAGAAGGGGAAGCTTAGTCCCCGTTATGTTGGTCCTTACAAAATTCTTAGCCATGTTGGTAAGATAGCTTATGAGGTTGAGTTTCCTTCCGAGTTGTCCTCTGTTCATCCAATATTCCATGTCTCCATGCTTAGAAAGCATATTAGCGATGATGTGGTAGTGGATTGCTCTGTGAGTTCTGACATTCAAGAAAATCTTTCTTTTGATGAGATTCCTGTTGAGATTCTTGATTTCAGTGTCCGAAGACTAAGGAGCAAAGAAGTTCCCTTGGTCAAGGTGTTGTGGCGAAACCAATCTGTTGAGGGTGCAACTTGGGAAGCTGAGACGGATGTGCGATCCAAGTACCCGCACCTATTTTCCGCGAACTCCGATCAAGCCGAAGGTACCGTTCTTTCCTAAATCATGCACTTTTGATAAAAGATGCAGCAGTTTAGCTGTTATTTATTATGTTTTCAGCTGTAGTTTCTTGAATTTATGCATTCTATGTTGCATTCGGTGTGAGAAATGATGTGGTGATGAGTCAAAAGAATGGTTTCAGCTGTATGCTCTATTCCCTATCTAATCTTAGCATGTCTATCGTCATTCGAGGATGAATGTTTCCAAGGGGGGTATGATGTAATACCCCAGAAAATTTTTCGTTAAAATTTTGTACGTAAACGTGTTGGGTTCTATCTTCTAGAATAAATTATAAATTTTCCATGTAGAATATCTTATATTATGACCCACCATTGTGTAGAGTATCGAATAAGCTTTCCAACGATATATGGATCATCCAAAATGGACACCCGAGCGACGAGTTAGGAACATTCCGATCGAACCTTGAATAGTAGTGAACAGTAAAACGTGCAGGAAAAAGTACTGAGGCCTGGCGTATTTCTTGCTCCAACTTTAAACGATCATAACTCCTTGTACATAATGATCTGGATGATCTACTATATATCAACGGAAATCTCTGTGAGTCCTCTTTCCAATGAAAATAGTTTCATCCAATTTCTCTATCGGAGCAAAAGGTTATGGTCGATCTACTTCAGCCTATCAAAAGCGAATCTTTGGGTCAACTTCAAATGATCATAACTCCTCGTACACAATGATCTGGGTGAGATATTATATATCAACGAAAATATATAAGAGTCCTCTTTCTAATGAAATTGGTTTAATCCAATTTGGATATCGGAGTAAGATGTTATGGTTGATCTACTTCCGACTATCAAAATAGTCCACCAAAGGACAGATTTGAGAATTTTTTTGATTTTTAGGGGCGTTTTGATCATTCCCCCTCATCCAAAATCCATCCAAACCCTATATTAAAGCCTATTAGAAGCATTTTATGTTATATTTCATCAAATTCCCTCAAAAAGAAAATCCTAAGCTCCTACATCCAACTTCAAGAACCTCCAAAGTTCACCATTAATTCTACAAATTTATTTAAGATTCCAAGTTCCTAGTTCAAGAACTCCAAGAACGATCATTCAAAGGCACAATTAATATCTCAAAAATGAGTGTCGATCTAAAGTTCATCATTCAAGGTATGTGGGGTTTTTCAACAAGAACTCTCTTTCGTTCTTGTGCCCAAAAGTAATTTTTTTTACAAAGGCATGATTTTTATTTGATTTTTATGAATTTGAAGCATGAACCCATATCTTATGATAATTATTATGAAATCTTGATGTTTATGATTTTGAAAGATGAATTTACATGTGTGGAGATAAAAAGCATGAATCTTGAACGATATTTATCATGATTTTGATATTTGGGTTGTGAATCCCCTTTAAAATTG
This sequence comes from Capsicum annuum, assembly GCF_002878395.1. Lineage (NCBI taxonomy): Eukaryota > Viridiplantae > Streptophyta > Magnoliopsida > Solanales > Solanaceae > Capsicum > Capsicum annuum. The sequence continues at coordinate 125,238,497 of NC_061113.1, forward strand.
TGTTTTTTAAGAAAGCGTGTGTTATAAGCACGTTGATGTTGAATATTTGAGATATTTTGAATGATTTGACCTTTTGGTCTTAATGGAGTTGTTTTAAACTCGAGTGTGAAAGAAATCCGCAACGTGGTTAATTTTGATAGATGGGAAGCATGATGGCTCCTGATGTATATTTATATATTACTGAAATTTTTTTGTTATGGATTGTCTTTGAAATGATTTAAGCTAAGTCCGGGAGAAATCTTTAGCATAGAGTGGGAGGTATAAAGCGACCTTACTTCCCTAGAACTACGTGCCCCATAGGATGATCCTGAGGCTAATTTATATAGTGATGACTAGTTTGTGTGGATTTGATATCGATAGTCCTATTCCGATGGCAAGGATAGAACGACTCTCCCCAACGTGGGTTGTACGTTGGACTCCATGTAGCTCACATGGTTTATGTCGGTTATAGGACCTCCTAGTGTGTGTGTGTTTCCTTGTGTCTATGGTGAATGGTGAAGTAATTTGAAAGTGGAATTGTGAAAGTTATTCTTTCGAAAGATTTAACTAATATTTACATTATGAGAATTGATATTCTTGAGGAACTGAAAGTGTTTGACAAATTATATGATGTTCATATGTGTTATTGTACTTATTTTATCCTCTCATGATTATGATGATTTTCTTCAGGCTATGTGACTCTTTCATACATCCTGTATATTTGTTATAAATATTTATTATGATGATGTTTATACAACTGCATACACCCCCATATACTCAGTTCCTTTCCATGGTACTGACCCATATCTTCGGATGTGGGCTACATTTTCTCGGAATATAGGTTTAGGTGCTCAGTTCCATGTTTGACAATGATTCTTCAGGCACGCTGTTCTACATCCTCTGTTGTGGTGAGTCCTCATGTTCTGAGGACGTGATGTCTGATGTTGGTTTCACGAAATTATTTACATTTGATAACTGAGTATGAGTCAGTTGGGGCATTTCTCAATGGCTCGTTGGTTTTATTGATTTTCTTAGAGGCTTGTCAGACTAGTATAGATGTTGGGAGTTGACTAATAAGTCGTATTTTGTTATCTTTCTGAAATTCTTTTATTCTTGGATGATGATTACTCTGTTGATAGTTGAGGGTTATTTATGGAAACCCCGTTGATTTGTGTTGAACTGTATAAAAATGGCTCAAAGGGTTAGCTTGGGGATTCTCGTAGCCTCAAGCACCGTGTGATTCTCCGAGACCCATTTTTTGGGGCGTTACAGCGTGGTGCTTTGACTTCTGCTTGTTATAAGGCTAAGAGACTTGGCCAATTTATGAGGTTGAATCCCCCTATATTCACAGGTACAAAGGTTGAGAAGGATCCTTAGGATTTATTGATGAAATAGAGAAGATCTTCTGACTCATGAATGCTTTAGAGATTAAGGCTATTGAGTTTGCTTCCTACCAATTAAAGGATGTAGCCTACCAGTGGTACAAAGAGTGGGAGTTTTCTCGAGGTATAGATGCTAGTCCTGCCATGTGGGAGGATTTCTTCGAGGCTTTCTTAGAACAATTCTTTGATCAAGAGTTTAGGCAAGTGAAATAGGAAGAGTTTGTGAACTTGAAGCTAGGTAGGATGTCTGTTCAAGAGTATGCCTTGAGGTTTTCTCAGTTGTCTTGGTATACTCCTGAGATGGTTTCAAGCATGTTGGCTAGAATGCATAAGTTTGTTTTGAGATTGTCCTGTAAGTTGGAACTTGAGAGAAAGATGGCCTTGTTGATTGAAAACATGGACATCTCTAGGTTGATTGTGTATATACAACAAGTGGAAGAAGAGAAAAAGAAGCAAGTTAAGTTTAGTGAAAAGAAAGGGAAGAAATTTAGTCCTTCTAAGAAAAGCGGAAGAGTTGGTGGCAAGTGGCTATGGAAGGCGTAAGGGAGTTTGGGTTCTTTCTCCTTGGATAGTATTCACTCTCCTTACCCGAAGTCATCGGGTGATCATTGATCTCAGTTTAGTGGAGGGCCTCCGGTACAGTGTGCTTAATTCCAGGCTAGTGGTGCTCAGTTAGCTCTACCCCAGCCTTCTTGCCAATTCTATGATCAGAGTCATCGTGGTTAGTATGAGTAGGGGTAGAATAGATATTTTAGATATGGTTAGATTGGCTACATGCAGCGTAAGTGCCCCTCTCTATTGCTACTTCATGTTCTCCCGCACCGAAGGGTACTATTTCTACTTCTACTTCTATATCTGGCACCGGCGCTCCCAAAAAACTGCTTATATGCACTTTCTACTCACCAAGATTCTAAGGCATCTCCTAATATGGTCACAAGTATGTTGAAAATTTTCACCCGTGATATGTATTGTTTGCTTGATCCACAGTCTACTCTTTCTTGTGTGACCTCATACTTGGTTTTGGTTCTGAAAGTCTGTCAGTTCCTTTTTCTATTTCTACCTCGATAGGAGTCTTTGTGGTTGTTAAAAGGGTCTATAGGGGTGTGTGGTGCCTATTAATGGTATAGAAAACTCTTGTAGACTTGATAGAGTTGGACATGGTCAATTTTAATGTTATTCTTGGGTTAGATTGGTTACACTCGTGCTATGCTTCTGTAGATTGTCTAACCCATAGGGTCATATTTAAATTTCCTAATGAGCTAATCATTGTATGTAAAGGTGGTTCCTTAGTGCCTAAAGGGAGATTCATTTATTATCTTAAAGCCCAAAGGTTGATCTTTAAGGGGTGTTTGTATCATTTGGTCCGAGTTAAAGATTCTAACTCGGAAGAGCCCTCTCTAGAATACATTTTGGTGGTTAATGAGTTTCCTAAGGTGTTTCCCGATGATCTTCCTGGTATACCTCCCGATAGGGAAATTGATTTTGGGATTGACCTTGTTTTGGACACTCGTCCAATTTCTATCCCTCCTTATAGAATGGCTCCGGTGGAGCTAAAAGAGCTTAATGATCCATTTAAAGATCTATTATATAAAGGTGTTATCTGTCCTAGTGTGTCTCTTTGGGTGGTTCTCGTATTATTTGTGCACAAGAAGGATAGTTCCCTTCGTATGTATATTGATTATCGCCAGTTGAACAAGGTTGCCATAAAGAATAAATATCCTCTTCCTAGGATCTATGATTTGTTTGATCTACATCAAGACGCGAAGTGCTTTTCTAAGATTGATCTTAGATTGGGTTATCATCAACTTAAAATTAGGGATGTGGATATCCCTAAGACTACCTTTAGGACCTGGTATGGTCACTATGAGTTTCTAGACATATCCTTTGGATTGATAAGTGCCTCGGTGGCGTTCATGGATTTGATGAATAGGGTCTTCCATCCGTTCTAGTACTTGTTTGTCATTGTCATCATCGATGATATTTTGGTCTATTCTAAGAGTAAGGCGGATCACATCGACAACCTCTGTGCCATCTGTTGCAATAGATAAGTCATCTATTTGAAGAAATCAAAACAAGTCTTGCTACTGTTTTGATTTATTCCTACAGATGACCTATCTATTGTAAAAAATGGGTCATAAATAAATCAAACCAAGCAACCAACACAAATATAGTTGTTTCCAACATCTTACACATCTATTGAGCAACATTATATATCAACAAGAACATCACCACCACCAATACCAAGCTGCTATATCACCACACACTTGAACAACACCTATGTTTTTGTTTTTTTTAATATTTAAATACCACCACTACAACCACCAACAACACCACCATCAACACACCAACACCAACAACACCAACAAAACCAAACATACATAAAACACAAACAACACCAATAACACCCATCAGCAACACCAACATTCACCAACAGCACAAACAAATACCAAGTGAAGTGATTTAGTACAGTAACACAAGCAATAAGACAAAATTATCAGAACAAATATCTCTGAAAAAGGTCAAATTTCAAGTTTAAGCTATTATTACAACAATGTTCGACAACAAGAACAACAACAACAAATCATATTTCACTCAAAAAGATACTTCATTTACATTAACCACCATATTAAGAGAACAACTACCACAAATTAGGATTTTCTTGGATTCTTCTTACCTTTTTTAGCATCAAAACTCAAAATTATTAACCCATACTTGAAGATAATAAAAATAAAATTCTTTTATTTCTTCATTAACTAAAAAGTCATAACTTTTTTAAAAACAATAAATATGAAAGTCTTACCTACAAAGAGAGAGAAAGTGACTGCTACAAGGGAAGAAATATAAGCAAAATTCTTGACAAACCTGTTATAGTAACTAGCATGACCTACGAAACTCCTAACCTTAATCATAGAGATAGGCCAAACCCAATTCTTAACTACCTCAATGTTTTTGGTGATATACTATCACCCCTTTTTCTGAATCAACATGCCCTAAAAAGCAACAAAGACAACTAAAACTCATATTTTAAAAACTTGACATATAATTATTTTTCCTTCAAAATTTCTAGCATAATGCAAAGATAACCTATATGTTCCTTCTTACATTTGGAGTAAATAAAAATATCATCAATAAATACTATAAAAATATAATAAAAAAGTGAATTAAATATACATTTCATTAAGCTCATAAAGGATGCCGACACATTAGTCAACCCAAAGGACACCACCAATCTTTCTAGGGATCTACCATCACCTCTTTTTTAGACTCAACATGCCCTAAGAAAGTAATCAAAGATAACCAAAACTCACATTTCAAAAACATGGAATATAACTATTGCTTCTTCAAAATTCCCAACATAATTCAAAGATGGCATATATGTTCCTTTTTACTATTAGAATAAACTAAAATATCATAAATAAACACTAAAACAAAAGAATCCAAAAATGGATTGAATATAATATTTGTTAAGCTTATAAAGGCTGACAGTGCATTAGTCAACCCAAAAGACATCATGTAAAACATATAGTGCCCATACCGAGTCCTAAAAGTCATTTGGTATGTCCTTGGACTGAATTTTCAGCTGACACTAGCATGACATTAAGTTAATTTAGAGAAAACCATTGTTCCCTGTAAGTGAAAAAATTATCTATGCATAAGGGATATTTATTTCCAATGGTAACTTTATTCAAATATCTATAATCTACACTGATCCTCATGATACTATCTTTTTTTCAACAAACAAGACTGAAGTACCCCAAGGTGAAGCACTTAGGTGAATAAATACCTTTTCAAGTAGTTCCTGCAACTAAGTTTTTAGTTCACTCAACTCTGCTAGAGCCATTCAATAATATGGAATGGATATAGGGAGAGTGATCAATTCCAAGTCAATGCCAAAATCAAATCCCTATCTGGAGGCATGCCAAGCAAATATAGAGGAAATACCTTAAGACTCTGTAGACAGAGACCCCACACTTACATCCCAAAGATGATCTCAAAAAGCTGAACACCCCTTCCTTACTAATTTTCTAGCTCGGATAAATGATATAATTTTTACCGATTTAGTTTAGATACATTCTCCCACTCTAGTTTATCCATCCCAGGCATAACTAAAGTCACTGTCTTAGCATTATAGTTCAAGACAACATGATATAGAGACAATGACCAAAATTCTATCAAAGTCCAACATTTCCAAAATGATCAAGTATACCCTAGTTTGAAAACCCATGAATAACATAGAACAAGAATGATAAACATGGTTAACCACCACAGACTCCCCAACTGAAGTAGTTATATTGGGAGAATCAAGTATATAGTAGACTAGGTTTAGATCCAAACCAAACTAAATAGATATATAAGAAAAGATTTAATCTAAATCAAATAAAATAGAAGCAATTTGGTCACATACTAGAATGGTACCTATAATCACTTCATCAAAAGCCTTAATATCAAACTTTCTTGAGAATACATAACAGTGAGTCCAGTCATCAGTCTTGGATAATTTCCTAGTTGCCTGTGTATCTCTACCTCTTAAAGTGACCAACCTTACCGCAATGACAATAAACCTTGTTATGTAAAGATCGACTGGTGAAAGAGTAGAAAGTCCCTTGGATTCCTATAGATGATAACTGTGACCTTTCCCCCTCTAGACCTACAATAAAAGATAGCAATGCTGACTGATAGAGCAGGCTGGGTAATCTTGCTGACTATGGATCCTATAATAAGATCCTTTGAAATTACATGTATTGCGGGACTTTTTATCCAATACCTTAGCTTGACCTACTCTATCTTCTTTAAATGGTCAACAATATCATTGAAAATCATACCTATGAAAGTCATATGAATAGTTAAGACCTCGAAGATCCGTATTAAAGATTTAATGAACTATTTGATCCTTTTTTTTCAAAAGTCAACAAATGGGTAGCATAGAAAGTCATAGTGTGGAACTTAGCCTCGAAGGCTGCTGCTGACATGTCATCCTATTCCAAACTTAAGAACATGTCTTTTTTATGATCACGAAGAGTTTAAGGCTTATATTTCTCTAAAAAAAGCATGAAACTGAGCCTAAGTTAACGGAGGTAGTGTCTTTGATCGACATTCTACATAAGACCTCTACCATAATTTCTCATTATTTTATACTAAAAAAGTCACAAACTCAACTTCGTGTTGATGCATATACCCAACTTAAGTAACAATTCATTATAGTCAACGCTGAACTCACAAGCATCCTCAGACTCAACACTCTTGAATAATGGAGGCTTCATTTTCATAAACTTCATTTGCAACATGTGTTCAGTACTAGTCATAATTAGGCCCACAACAAAGAGTAAGTACATCCCCCAAGCCTCATCTATTCTAAGAGCTATGGTACCACTAGGATAAATACCTAAAACTTGAATAGCCGGCTCAGTGGGAGTGGCTCGAGTGTAAACCAACCCACTGAATAAGGCTAACACCTACTGAACAACCTTGGCTGACATGAGAGACAAGGTTGTACCTCCAACCAATGTTGCCACCTTTATCTCCATTCGCTCTTCTTTTACCACATTTATCTTCTTAAGGTGATCCTGGGGTGGGGGAGGTGATGCTAACCTTTGACGAGCCTGTCCAGTAGCTTCTCAAGATCTACCCCTAGAAGTTATTGCCCTTCTCTTTCTCTTCCTACCCTTACTCATATTTTTCCTTTACGACTGGCTTCACCATTAGATAAACCAGTGCAGGGGTTACTACTCAAGTTCTATTAGACCTAGTGCTCACCATCTGCAGACAAAAACAAAAGAATTAGATACTATTTTAGATCAAGTTATAACATGAAATAATAAGAATGATTGATTTCTTAAAGTCCTATAACCTCCTAAAAAAGACAAACATTTCCATACCATTTTGCAAGACTCTATTAGAACCATTTTAGTGCGCCGAGATTGACGAACCTAGTGATACGAGATAGCCCAAAATGACTCAAAATAGTCCATAAATAACATAAGAACAAGAAGAACACAACACGGCTACAAGAACACAAATACAAAAGCAAAAGATTTCAATATATAAAATAGATAGATAAAATGACAAATAGATGTATAAAACCTAACAACCCAAAGATATATTAAATCTAAGGACACTTAACACCTACACACATAATCACTACTCTCTCATGGAGATATAAGAAAGATGTTACCTTCTCAAGAACCAATATCTCAAGCCAAAATGTAACAAAAGTGATTCCATACTAATACTACGCTAGTTATAATTTTGGTCTACTCTCACAAGAGAGGATTTGTGGTATACTCTCACAAAAGAGGAAAAGTCTTTCAATATCTCATATCAGTCAAAACTAAAAAGTAAAGACCTAATAAGGGACTATATATAGTCTTATTACAAATGAGAGAGACCCTTTTACCCTTAATGAAAGGGGTGACCATGGGGTTTTGGGAATCAATAAGTGTAGTCCCAAAAATACCCTTAATGAAAGGTGACAAAAAATTGCGAGTTTTCAAGTGTTGGCCAAAACTGTGAGCCTTCAAGTCTTCAATGCTCCCAAGAAAACTTCCATATACGAGAATGCTCTATGGTGTGCTGAAATAGGCCCTTTCATATATGTTCTTATTCCCTCAATTCGACCAAAGCGTGATTCTTCATCTATTGGATTCTAAATATGTCATCGCAAGCTATGGTGGCCACCTAGCTTGTATCATACTCCCCTTCTTAAAAAGAATTTGACCTCAAATCTATACTTTGTAAAATCAAAGGAAGGACAAACAAGTACAACATTCTCATGGCACAAGGGTTAGGGTTAGTGCAACAAATAACATCAACATACCAAGGTGGTACAAGCTTGAAATATAATCATTAATCCTTTGTTTTAACTTGAAAAGCCTAGTGAAAATGTAACAAAGGAAGTGGCTTTGACCCCCAAGGGGGAGGGTACCATCACTTACGATCAAGCCTTGCTTGTTGTCTTGACCAAACATTAAGGTGGATTTATAATATTCTCTACACTCCAAAAGGTAACTAGGGTCAAATTGGAGAAGTAGCCAAGGGGTTAGGTCTTGGCCATTCTCACTTTCCCCTAAGGAACCATCTACACAATTAGGCATACCCTCTATATCACTATAGGAAATATCATGAACAAAAAGAGGGCTGAGAAAAGTGTCCCATAAGTCATCTTCAAATATAGGATTCTCATGCATGAACTTACTACTAGTTTCAAGATCTCCTCTAGGAGTATTCCCAATATAAGAAACACATAGAGAAGAAATAGATGGAATATTTAAACACGCACCACCTTCTCTTTGACAAGAGTAATCCTCACATATATACAAACCACTTTGGGTAGAAAAGGGATCACAATCAAAACCATTTGCACAAGTAAAATCATAATTTGGGTTTCCTAAACATCAAGCAAATCAAGTTCATTTTTTCCCAATTGATCATTTTACACCCCCTAACTAGTAATTGGCAACTCACATACTAACGTAGACTCACCTGGATTTTAACAAGGGTCAACTAGTGTGTGAATACTCTCGTCACTTGGTAATGGAACCTTAGTCAAGTTATAAGTTCTTGCACTAGATGGACACAAATCATTCTCACGAGAAGAATTAATTTTGTCATCTAAAGGATCAACTAGTGCTTGTGTACCTACAAAAAGATTTCGGTCCTCATGCAACCTAACAATACCAAGAGTATTACAAAAGGAAGACTCAAGCACTTATACTTTAGGAAAAACCATATCTACACCTATTTGGCTACTATTATCCATAACACAACATTCTAAGTTCATAGGAGTGTAGGGGATAGCATTTTTTCTTGTAGCTTGCATGAGCTATGGACTTCACCTTCGTGTGGGTCGTGGAAGCCCAATTTCTCTCTTTGAAATTTTTCATCACAAGGTGATTGGACAAGATGAATTGGATTTGGTGGGATGAGTGTGGATATCAATTGGTGTAGCCCTTCAAGGACCTATTTGACATCTTCACAAACCAATTTGACATCTACACAATGGTAATGAAAGTTATCACACGTAGCATTAAAATTATTAATATCCATGGTACCTAAAATTACAACAACAAAGAAATACAACAAAACAACAAACAATTAGCTCAAACAATATCCTCGCCACATTCTCACACCTTTGATCATCTCACACTTGGTCTCATAAGTGTTGCAAGTTGGCTTGTAGTTCATGATAAGTTAAGGGGTAAGTCTATTCTTGTCCGGAATAGATTTAAGTTTGAAACTCAAACAATTCTTTTCGGACTTGAGCCAAGAACTACCAATGATTTCGAAAGACAAAAGCACAAAAATAACGCAAACACAAAGAAAACGAACACAAAACTAATTTATAACCTAGTAGGTTATTACTGGTTTGCCAATTAGTATTAGAATAAATAAATAAAACTAAGGAACAACAATAAGAAACTAAGAATGCAAAATTTGAGCCTAAAATTGTTGCATGAATAGTAAAATGGTGATGTGGCAGTTCACTATTGGTTGCGAAATATTAAGGAAATCTGAATTTTTTTCTTGTCTTCAATTTAGATTGGTTAATTCAATTTGGAAAGAGGAGTTTCAGTTTTGGGAGGGAAACAACAAGATTTAGAGCCTTTTAAAATTCAAAAGGGCTTTGACTTTCTTTACACCCTTTTGGCTAAACACCTTTTTGAAAGCTTTTTGGTTCTTTCCTCTTTTGTTAGTCTTGGGAAGTGCCCTTTCTCCCATTTGGTAAAAAGACTTTTTAAAAGTCTTTTGCTCCTTTTCCTTTCTTGTAAGAGTCTTGGAATAAGTTTCAAGACTAACAAGACCACACTTTCTTTCTTCACTCACTTTAATCAAACAACCAACTTTGAAGACTTTTTATTCAACAAAATATTGAGATAGTGAAGAACACCAAGAACACACTTTTTGAATCTTGGAGTCCTAAGGTTCAAGTTGGACCTCCCAAAAAACACCACCACCATTTCAAGGTTAAAAACAAAACACAATATCCATAATACACATTCAAACCTTGAACCAACAACACTCCACACATCCAAGCCTTGAATCCGCAACAACAATACCAACAACAATAGGCCAAGGCTTAGGTTCACAACAACAATATCAACAAATTCAAGCTCAAACTTAGATATTGAATCAATGGTGTTAGTGAAGAATAAAACTAACACTAGAAAAACTCAAGGAAAGTAAAAAATCTTGGCCTAGACACAACAAAAATGCAATTTCGGCCAAGACACAAAAAAGGATAGATTTGCTTCTTTTTGGATTTTGTAGTTTTTCAATACTTCTTTTTTATTTTCAACTAACCAAGCCCAAGATTGATCTTGTGGGAGAACAATCAGTGATAGATATGATACCAAATTACACGAGACAACCCACAATGACTCAAAACAGTCCACAAACAACACAAGAACATGAAGAACACAACACGGCTACAAGAACACAAACACAAAAAAAAAAAGATTTCAATAGATAAAATGGATAGATAGAATAACAAATAGATGTATAAACCCTAAGAACCCTAAGATATATTAAATCTAAGGACCCTTAACACCTACACACACAATCACCACTCTCTTACGGAGACACAAGAGGGACATTACCTCCTCAAGCACCAACGTCTCAAGCCAAAATGCAACAAAAGTAATTCTACCCTAATACTACCCTAGTTATAATTTTGGCCTACCCTCACAAGAGAGGATTTTTGGTATAATCTCACAAAATAGGAAAAGTCTTTCCATATCTCATATCAATCAAAATAGTATTATTATAAATGAGAGATAAAATGACCCCTTTACCCTTAAAAAAAGGGGTGTTGGGAATCAATAAGTGTAGTCCGTAAAACACCCTTAATGAAAGGTGACAAAAAATTGTGAGTCTTCAAGTGTTGGCCAAAACCGTGAGCCTTTAAGTCTGCAATGCTCCCAAGCAACCTTCCGCACATGAGATTTCTCTATGGTGTGCTCAAATTGGGCCCTCTATGTATGTTTTTGTCCCTCAATACGACCAAAGCATGATTCTTCATGTATTATCTTCTAAAGATGTCATCATAAGCTATGGTGGCCACTTGGCTTGTATCACCTAGGGATCTGATACAAATATTATCACAATCCCAACCCATCATGAGGGTACCCACACTAACCCTTCGTTGGGTGAACCAACCAACCCCCAAACCATTAACCAATGTATAACTAAAAATTAGGCAACTAGTCAATTTTACTAATCTTAGAAATAATATTCATATAAAAATAAACATAAGTACAATAATATGTGTAACATTGTAATTAACGAAAAACCCTCCCTACAATTCGAAAGTCTTCTATAGCAAAACACTAAGCGTATCAAAGAAAGTAGATGCAACCCCAGAATACTATGACTATTTCGTAGTCCTAAAATGAAGGACTTGAAGAATATACTAATGAATCCATGGTAGCTTAGATAATGTGCTCACCCTTAGATTTGAATCTCCTACTAAAAATCTCAACTGAGGCCTCGAAGGAGCCTCTGAAAAATGCTCTGCATTCAATAAAAATAAGAGCAAGTGTAGTCTTATCACACATAAAACAATAGTGCACTGGTAGTACAATAAGTTAACATATGCTCACTACTCACAAACCAATTTAGTTAATAATTTAATATAAATTAGCAGACTTTACAAATAACCATAGATAGTCAAGAAGAATAAACAGTAAAATCAAGACTTTCATATAAACTTATTTAAAATATGATTACACTTACATAATCCAACAAATTTTTACCCTTTTTTCATTCCTCAATAAAATGAATCAACAAGCAATACTAATTGGCAGTAAATATTGATCACGCCTAAGCTACTCTTTCAATCTGAAGATTATGCAGTCCCTATCAAATATTGTAACCCAACAAAGATAAGTATTGAATCCCAAGGGGCATATGTGGAATTGTAGCTCTTAACTATTATATTCAATGGAAAGAGCTCAAAAGTAAATGGGGGGCTTAAAGTGACTATATAAAACAAGTAATTAATATTATATCTATTTGTAATTTAGTCATAGATGAACACTAGGGCTGTATTCCCCTTAGCTTCTAACTCAGTAAGCTTCTCATGCTCTGCCAAACTATACAACTCCTGTCTACGTAGAGTCTGATAAGATAGTTACTAATCGCCTCTTAGCACCATTTGGTAGATTTCACTCTTCTCCTCCCAGTCTCAGTGTGTCACCTTACTAACCCGTACCTTGGAACCCAACTGCAACTATTTTATCTTGGTCTTATGTTTATTAGATGGGAGTTAACTGGCTTAAGAAGAAAGTACAAGTAAGCTTATTTCGCAATTAACCCCAAATCACTATTGTGATTTTCTATTCCCAATATTTACCTTCTTCTCAGGTTCGTAGTGAATAGAGGATGGATCCTAACTTGTGCACCCGTTAAGAAATCAATAAAAGCAAAGAAAACCACAATACATGTAGCAACAATAGTCTAAAAGAATTGAAAACTTCCCCTACGTCATTAAGTAGCCAAGGTTCCCACAACACTAGCTAAGGGAGATTAGCTACTCTTGTTTGTGTAACGATTAAATGAATTCATAGTTGAAAAAATTCAATAATCACACAATAATCAACAACTGAAAATCCTAAAGCTTCAACTTAATTAACAACCAAAATCAATACAAAATAATTCTAAGACCACAGACGGATCTCATAATTATAATTTATGTTTGTGAGTACAAAGAGTGCATAAACTAAATACAAAAAATCATTAGGGTATTTATAGAATACATGAAAACCCTAAAAATCAAATCCCAAATGGAAAAGGAAAAACAAAGTAGGTGGATACTTACTAAGTCAACATGTAGACCATATGTTGAACATACAGACCGTATGTTGGACTTAGTATGTTGCCACTCTTGAATCCCGAATTTTCAACTCTATGGACTTTTGCATTTTTGTACAAATAAGTCCACATACGGACCGTATATTGAGCATGCGGACCATATGTTGATGTTATTTTTTTCCCTATAGCTTAGTCTCTAGAATTTTAATTTCTCAACATACTTTTCTCACATACACTAAGTATGTAGCACATGTGTCCAAAGTTGACTTTGTATGTACCCAAAAACTTCACTTTTCTTCTTTTTCTTTAGAATTTTATCCAAAACCTAGTTTCTTGAAAAACATACCCAAAATGTATCATATCTAACAAAACAACCTAAGAAACTTGCATATTTTCATAGTATTAAGCATTAAAAGTTCTATATTTCTATAGCATATCAATACCCTAAACTTAAAACTTTTGCATGTCCTCAGGCTACACAACACTATAAAATAAAATAAAACAAAACACGTCGCTTAACTAGAAGAATCTAAGCTATCCAAGGCAGTTACTTAACACTTTAAGCTCAAACCACAATACCTTCTCCTATCCTAACCTTTTAAAACCAACTTTGTATTACCATGAAGCACAATAATGCAACACAGTCAGATCAAGGTATGGTAAATATGGAAATATCAAGTAACTAAACCTCCTTGGTACCACAACTAATTTTGGGGTCCACACTTAACTAATTTCCTTTTTATTCCACCCTTATTTATCCCATTTTATTCATTATTGCGCATTCGGGTTGGGTGTGGTTTTTATTCATTGTTTTTCATCTTTTTACAAATTTTCTTTTCTTTTTCTTTTGTTTTTTTTTAGTTTTTCTACCACACCTAACCCTCTCTCATTTTACCCTTCTACATAGCCACTTTACATTGTACACCAATATGGTAGCCACCCTCAACTTAGGCAATTTACCTAAGTTGAGGTTCACAATTTCCAATGATGAATGGGACAAAATAAGTTATTGCAAGACAAATGGGATGGTGAAAGGTGGAGCAAGAAAAATAGGCTATAAGACTAAAACTTAGGGATCAATGGGTAGAGTTCACACATAGATGGTCATTTAGGCTAAAAGTGGACTAACATAAAAAACAACCTATTATCCTTTCTTAACAAAATATCCTACTACCTAGGCAAGACTAACCAGGCAATTTCTGGATTTATCACACAAAGGGAACTAAGTAGCATCTCACACACACATGGCATAAAGTCAATACCACAATCTACTACCTATCCGGTTCATGAAATTATTGGAAAATGATTATCATATACCTAATCCTAATACCATAACAAGATCCATAATGCTCACACATATATACATTCACATAGTTCTAAAACAAAATTTTAAGAGGTATCATTTTTCTCAAAAATTAATGAAAAACCTGACAACTACCCTAAATACTTAAAGTCTCCTAATTACACAAAAACACAACATAATACAAAACAAAACAAAATACGACATAAATTTTACCCTATACATGTCGGTTCTACAACCATCTTCCACTGACAGGGAAATAAGTACTGCAACAAAAACCTGTAGTGTCTATGGTATATCCCATCCCCAACTAAAAACTATGCACTATCCCCAATATGCTAAAATAATATAAAACAAATAGAATGAGGACCTAGGATGCACTACACATCTATGTCATGAGCATCCCCAGATGAGGATATATCTTCTAGGGGAGGTGGTAGTGGTAGCGGTGCACTGCTAGAGGATGAACCTACTGCTATCTCAGTACGCCTCTGCTTCTCAAAAACTGCAGACTTTAACGACTCATACCTGGACCTATTTAGCTCTTGGTCATATAGAATATCGGTATCCTACAGATCCCTCACATGTCCTCTTTTGGTCCCACCTACTGAGACTACATCACCATTCTCCTCAAATA
This sequence comes from Capsicum annuum, assembly GCF_002878395.1. Lineage (NCBI taxonomy): Eukaryota > Viridiplantae > Streptophyta > Magnoliopsida > Solanales > Solanaceae > Capsicum > Capsicum annuum. The sequence goes on from NC_061113.1 coordinate 125,253,600, forward strand.
AATCAAAGTGCTTACTCCTGCATAGAGGTTATATCTGCACCACAAGGGTATGACTGGAGGAGTAATTATCATATGGATCTCTGTGAGAGAGCGTACTTCTACTTGCAAGGTATCCATCTCATCCCTTATATGGCTTAGATCTGGCATCTCAATCTCTATAAAATAAGCTACTACACGCCTCTCGAAATTATAATACATGCCTGTAAATCAACATATAACTTTGAAATAGTGACTTTGTATGTAGCATCCCATCTAGCCTTTATCATCTCTACTCTAGTCCAGACCTATGGCTGAATTCGACCATATAAAGTAGCCACCTCGGTCTTAATAGCCTATAACACAGCAACAATAACTCTCTGACTGTCCACAACGCTCTAAAAGAACTCACCAGATATCATTGTCATACCTATAGCAATAACTTTAGTGGATAGGAAAGGGGGCACTGGAGATACACCTACCAGCTCTCATTTGGAAGCCAAGGCTGATGTAGAAATGGTTGGTGTCTCCTTACCCTAAGTACTCAACTCGAGGGCCTCTCTCTACTCCCCTATCTCAAGATCAATTCTAACTCTTACATCACCTTTCTTTGTCTTAATAGGATCTTTAGGTGCTAATGGGACTTGAGACTAGGCCGAAGGTAATGTAGTCAGCGTACCTACCAAATCCTTTATCAACATAGTTTATGCTCTGGTCGTCACTTGTAATCTCTCATTAATTTCTGGTATATCAGGCACACCGACCTTATCACAAAGTATTTAAATATAGCATGGGAATGGTAGAGTCATCTTCACACCAAAAGCTTTCTCATGAATCTCACATCGGGTAATGTCTACAAACTCAACATCATACATGGTCGCCATACTAGCAACTAGAGCAGCTCCACCCTTATGACAACACATTATTTGAAGCAGTCAGACACAGTCTAAATCTAACTAACAACCATCAGAGCTTTGTAACAAAAGTTAATGCTACCTTGTTTATCATAGAATGCCCCTCAATATATAGGGATCCATATCGTCATCTCCATTTTCTCGCTCTATCGATCAATATCTCTCATAATTTATCTATTTTGTATAGCTTATAAGTTGAAATCGTACTTTACTGTGGATGTTGGCGCAACATTACCAGGCCTAAAGAGGACAAGATGGATGGCTTCCACTAATATATCAACCATAACCCCTCTAACTAGTGTCTGCTCAAGCTGTGGCTGCTCATCATGCCTCAAAATAGCCCTTTGGGGCATAGTCAAGATCACAGTAGCCTGGTATGATGCATAGAATTCCCAAACCAATGCCCATTTGTAAGTACTTAGGGGTGTGTTCATCCACTCTAGCTAATATCGATTAACATCTATCTACATTTGTGGTGCTCTAGCCAACCCAGATAAATCAATATGTCTTTCCTTATAAATGATTCTCTTGGGCCAATTGGTGTCTCTTAAAAATAGTATTGGATCGCTCGAATATAGTTCAAAGGCCCTCCACATACTATTTCAATTTTATCTCATTAAATGAGACATGCATGGGGTTGCAAGTCTGACCCTACTGAGTAGGTGCCTGTGAATAAGAAGCTGGCATCTAGTGGGAAGCCTATTTATACCCTCCTTAGACTAGGGTACTGCTGATGACTGCTCCTTATCTACTACATAAAACTCATCCTGAATGACTCGTGTACCTTTAAATGGTGCTAACTTAGAATTTTCCACCTCATAATTATCATTATCTACCTCATCAAACTAGGGAGAATGCTAGGGTGATGTCATGGCCTTCTTCATACTCGGCTTGCCTAGGAGTGCAATAGCCTCAGCCTGCATCATAGGCCAAGTAGAAGCCGAATGCTTGCCCTACTATGACTTTGCTACAATCGATACACCCATCTTAGCCATAATAATATCCTCAACAATGACCTACTTTTTTCCCCTAGTCGCTATCCCTAGTACTTTGGTCGGGGCCACTTTCACTAGGGATGTTCTATTTTGGGCAAGTGGGTATTCCTTCTCTAAGATACTGCTCTTGAAAGAGTCAACCAATTGCCTAGAAGCTACTTCCTTCTTCTTTGAATCCTTAGGATCCATATGTTCCTAAAAAACCAAGTGTTAGTATCCAACAAATAATGAGGGATTGCAAATGTTGAAGAAAAACTCAAAATTCAAAAACTTTGAATTTTTCCTCAACTTTCACACCCCTATAACTTATTTGCAATGACAACAAGTCTAATATGCGCACATATACCATGAATTTTAATTTTTAATGCAAACTAACATGCTCAACCTTTGGTATTCCACTACTTGTTCGAGTTCAACTTCCGTTTAGGGCCTAAACTTAGGGTTCAATTTAAGAACAAAGCCCCATGTCAAGATTTTAGGCTACTTCAAGGATCCTACACACAAGCATGATTATTTTTATATATTTTTCATGAAAATAAACATATCAACTTGCTTATTTAACATTTATCTCAGAATACTACTATTAGGAGCTAAGAAAGTTACCTTTTCTTTAAGAATTCGGAAGTCAATTATGAGGAGGTAAATCAAAACCCAAGATTGAACTTGTATTGCCCCCAATAAGTCTCAATTTATCCTTTGATTAAGTGTGTGAATGTGGGTAGTTTTGAATTTTCAGAGGGAATTTGAGTTTTTAAGAGTAAAGAGAAATTTTAAGATTTTGGTAATTAACAAATGAGCAAATAAGGATTTAATTAATTATGTATTAGTGGGCCCAAAATTTTAAACAAAATTTGGGAATTTAGGCCCACACGTGCCCCACCTACAGAGTCAACATAAGGTTCGTATGTTGAACATACGGTTCACATGTTAGCACCGTATGTGGGACCCAAAAAGTTTGCCATTTTCCTTGCTCATCGGACTTTGTATGTTGGCCCTTATTTTTCTATTTTTAAGGTTGTAAATTTTATTTATGAACCTACAAGTATTTTTGTATGTTTAAAATCCAAAAATTCTTCTAAACTCTCAAAATTCCATTTTTTCAAGTTAAACCCAACTTACCTGGACCACATGGGATTTATGACCTTGATGAGTTGGTCACTAAGTCACCTTACCTAAAATTTGTATTTACAAAACCTTACCATATTCCAGGCATTTACTCAAGAAATGTACCTAAAAAGACAAAGCAAACAAGAATACTAAAATAGTAGGTTTCCACCCAACCATCACTTGATTTAACATCGCGACACAACATGGATGTATTGGTTACTTAGACTTCACCAACATGCCCATGGATTTACTACCATGTAGTTCTTCATTTAATGTCACGGGTACCTTTACTACTTATAATTCATTAAGATACCCTTAGGAATACCCTCCTGGATCATTAATACAATCTATCACTGACACAACCCTTATGTTGGTCAGCTACTTCATTAATTTTTGAATGTTAATGTGACCTCTTTTCTATTGACTCTAAACTTTATGTCCCCCTTCTCCATATCAACCATCACTTTACCTTTGGTCATAAATGGTATCCCCAATATGATGGGCATCTTGGTGTATACCTTACAGTCCAGAATAATAAAGTTAGCCAAAAAGATGAAGTTATCAACTCTCACAATCACATAAAAAATGCCCATAGGTCTCTTAACAGTGCGATCAACCATCAAAAACCTCATTATAGTCGATTCAGGAGGGCTCAAGCCTATTTTCTTGAATACAACCAATGATATCAAATTTATGCTGGCTTCTATGTCACATAAGGCTCTGGTGAACTAGAATGACCCAATAATGCATGGTATAGTGAATGCTCCAGGATCACCCTTCTAGAAATTTAGTCGTGACTGCATTATAGTGGTGTAATCCACCAACATCCTCAATAGTATCCCTTTTCTTATTTGTAGCCAATTGTTTCATAAACCTGGCATATCCAGGCATCTGCTCTAATTCCTTAATAAGAGAGATGTTCAAGCTTAACTCTTTTAGCATCTCAATGAATAGCTTAAACTTTCTTTTCTCTCTCTTCCACTTCAGTCTCTAAGTAAAAGTTGAGGGCGGTCATGGAATTTATCTTATTTTTCAATCAAAAACACGACCCTTACCTTTGTCCTTACCAACTTTACCATTACCAGCTGTTGCCCTTTCTGGCTCCACAAAGGGTGTCTCATCAATGGTAACTTCATTATGCCTTAGTGCTTCCAATAGGTAATGGGGGATCCGCAGTAGCTACCTGCTGGAATGTACCTGTCTTTTTTTTCTCTATAGTTATCCTTTTTTCCTCCAGTCACTATCTCGCTCCCTACTAAAGTCACTGTGTCTTTCATAATAGTTACAACCTTGGTTTTCTTGCCCTTGGGCTTGAAAACCCACCAACTGATAATCCATATATTTTGCTTCCTCCTCTAACTCTGACTCTTAAGGTTTGAACTCAGAACCCTGAGCTCCTACCACGTTCACTTTCTCAGAACTTACTGCTACCAATTGCTTCTCCAGTAACAAAAGATCAATTCTTAGCAACATAATTGCTTGTGCTACTGAATCATCAGCTACTTCGCTGTTGTAGGAGGTACCAGTAGTATTCGAGCTAAACCCCATCTCAGTCTCTAAATTTTTCCACCCTCAATTAGTGAGAGAGTTCTGATCTAGTATCTCCGATGATACCTTCCAGTGTAGTCTCATAAAGATCCTCTAGAAATGGTGTCTGCCACAGCTCTGGAGCTGATGGTTAGGCTCTGTAGAATATATCTAATAAGATCATCCCTAAAATATGATAGTTCGGCATCATACTTAACTTCTTCTTGAACATGAACCAAGATTCATCATAGATTCTAAATGTAGTTGCCTAAAAATATAAATCTCCTCCTTAACCTGCAACATTCTGGATAGAGGAAAGAATTTGTTCAAGAATTGCCTAGGCATGTCATTCCACATTGTGATAGATCCTCTTAGAAGTTCCCCTATCCATAAAGATGCTTCTCTAGTAAGCGAGAAAGGGAATAACCTCAATCTAAGTGCCTCCTAATTTACCCCTAGATTTGAGTACGAACTGTAGATCCCAATGAAATTTTTCAAGGTGCATGTTTGCATCATCTGTTGGCAAACCCACAAATACACTCTTAAGATTTAAGAGCTGAATCATTGCACTTGTTATGTCAAACATAATTTTTTTTGGGCAAAATTAGAGGAATAATAGCTCCAGTCTCAACCAACTCAACGTATCCTAGATCCTTTTCATCATCCTCATATGGATGAAAATACTATTTCACTGGGATCACTTGAGCACAACCACCTCTAACTCTATTCTAATTACTATTGAGTCCTACTCGATGGTTTGCTTTCTATCTCTGTATAGCCAACATTGCTTCCTGAGATATGTTTTGAGCATTTTCTTCCCTCCTATGATTAGTAGCTTATGCTAAATCACCATTGTTTGTCGGTCAATAATCTTCTAAACTCCTTCACGAGGAGGTGGAGGCACTTGGTGTGCATCATTATGAACCCCTTCCGAAATATCATCTCTTTTCAACTTTGTTATCCTACTACGTGTTTGTAGTATCCTCTATGGATTTAGGTTTAATAGGATTAAGGATTTGCCTCTACTTTGTATGCTAGGCATACACATGTATGCACCCAACTAAAACAAAAATTAAAGACCCAAAGACTAAAATAACCTCAATTCACAACTCAACACCATATTTCCCAATTACACCGCCAAAATTAGATCACTCCTAAGCTGCATATTCAATCTAAAGATTATGCAATCTCTATCAAATATAGTAGCCTAACAAAAGTTTAGGTTTAATCCCAAGGGAATATGTGAAATTGTGGCTCTTAACTGTTGTAGTCAATAGAAAGAACTATAAAGTGAATGGGGGGAGGGGGTTGAAGTGACAATATCAAAGAAGTAACTAATATAAATTCTAGCTATTATTCTGTCATTGATGAACACTAGGGATGTGTTCCCCCTGGATTCTAACTCAGTAAGATTCTTGTGCTCAACCCAACTATATAACTGCTGCTCATGTAGAGTCAGGTAAGACAGGTAACACTAATTGTCTCTTAACATCATTTGGTAAATTTTACTCACCTTCTCTCAGTCTTAAAGTGTGATAAGTTATCAATTTGATGATTTTTCTAGAACTTTTTAAGCCTAAACTATCATGTTCTTCCATTGTATGTTAATCTCTTACTTAATGCTCGTTTGTGTGGGAAAAGTTGAAAAGAAAATATAAGCAAGTCATTCAAGAAAAAAAAAGAAGAAATGTGAGCAAAAAGAATAAAAGTTAAACTGCAGGCCCAGAAATTGACCCTCAGTTACCATGATCTCAGATTGAGGATTGGGATTATATCCATTCAACAAGTCAGCATGAGGGCAATCGCGATATGACTAACATGATTACGGTAGTCGCGAATGCGGTCAATAAATGGCTATTGCAGTTTAGCGGAAAACTTTAAGGACTAAGTTGTAATTCACTTAAAGAGACCAAGATCAAGGTGACATTTTTGTAATATTTGCCAAATGTGGAATTGGGGATAATTTACGGGTTTTGTAGCTCATTCTCATCCATCTTTTTTTATTTTCTTCCATCTTACACATTACCTATCCTTAGTTGAAGGTTTTTCAATTTTTGGAGCTTAGAGCCTAAATTTGTACTAATTCAAGTTATGCTTTAATTAGAGAAACTCCAAAGAGTGGATTTGGCATATTCTATTGAAGATTCATTGGAGCTTAAAGTGTGGTTTACCTTATATTTAATTTTTTTATGAATAACTTTGATAGAAGTTTTGGTTTATTTGTGCTTATAATGTGTATGATTTGCTAGATCTATCTCTTGGGGTTATGTTTGAATAGGGTGCAAATGTGTATGGGTAGTGATATATTTTTGTAGATTCTAGTGTTTTGATGATGGGTTCAACTATTGCTTGATTAACTTGGTTGGAATTTATGGGTGAAAGCCCCAAATACCCAAAGGGGTTTGATGGGTAAAATCCCAAACTCTTGAAAGCTCAAACTATCTTTGAAAGAGGGGATTGGGTGAATTTTAGGAACCTACATCATCCTTGGAAGAGGAATGTAGGAACTAAGGAAATAATAGACAATTAATGGCATAGTTGGCTATTTTGTTCTATCTTTGAAATAAGGGTGATAGTGAGGTTGACTATACCTTGTGTACCATTCTAGAAATAGGGGTGCTCAATTGAAGTTTTGGGTGGTTTTAATTGACACATTTGTTAGGTAGTCGAAAGGGTCAATGAGGACAACTTTGAGGTTTTGTTGAAAAACTATCCTCAAAGACTTTAAACCTAGCCTACCACATCTTTGTATATTAGAATTTTCACTAAATCATCATGCTCTCATTCATAGGTTGCCCCTAGGAAAACATAACCCTAAGATCCGTTCGTAATTGTTTATGCTCTAATCATTCTTAGTCTCTGATTAGTCCTTTAGAAGCCCAAGAATTTTTTATATGTTAAAAGCTATTTCAAAACCCCCAAACCATTTTGTACCATAGGTTTGAATCTAGTTAGTAGCTCTTATTATGAACCTACTCAATTGCCACTCACATTATTTCCCGTGGATTCGACCCCGAATCTTAGTTGGCTAAATATATTGACAACGACCGACCTTTACCTAAATTGACGTGTAAGTTGAGTGTTATCAATAAATAGCGCCGTTGCCGGGGAACAATTTGGCATATTGAGTTTGTTTAGAATTTTAGCTTACTTGTTTTGGTTCAAACTTGTAAATATTTATTTGTTAATTTTCTTTTGTTTCTTGTTTTAGATAGATTTTTAGTTTTGGTCATTTGTTACTATGGCATCTTGTAATGAACGTTAGTTTGGTTGTTGGAAATCCTATTATGACAATCCATGTCCATATTTTAATGGACTCCACTTCTATCAAGATTGTAGATATGCTCCTCGGAGAGAGATATGTACACCATCTCAATCTTATAGGGAGCATGTACGTTCTTTGTGTGGTAGTCAAGATGGACATAGGAGTAATTATCCAAATTTCCCTTACCCCCATTATACTAACTCAGTTGCTAGTTTTTCTCATGATTTTGACAGGTCTTATGAGAAAAAAAGGGAAGAACAAAGCGTGAAAACTATTAGTATTGAAGCAATACTTAAGATTATCTTAGATCGGGTGGAATCAATGGAGGATAATGTGCTTCTTATACATAAATTCAATGAAGAGTTCAACTCAATCCAAGAACGAAGCACCAAAAATAATGATAGTAAATAAAAGCTTTAATATATCTTGGAGCGGGTGGAATCAATGGAAGATAATCAATGAAAGATAACATTCATGATATATATCAAGAAATGAGGGCATGTAACGAGAAAAGTAAGAGGATAGAAGAGATGGGCATAGAGGTCAATCATGCAAACACTGTGACCATTCCCACTCCTCTAAATGATCTAAACAATAAAGATTCCTCCGTGATTTACCAACCAACCGAGCATAATATGGTTGTACATGCCGAAATAAAGGAAATGGCGCTAGAGTCAAAAGTAGAATCCAAGAAAATTTCTTATGAATACTCTAGTCCATTTCGGGGTGAGAATGTCAAAATGGATGCAGCTCTAGAATTAGGGAGAAGTCCTTACTTAAATCATTTTTCGATATTATGCTTGGTGGATGTGATGAAAGTTGAACCACCCAAGCAAATGATAAATTTTGGAGATGAGGAGAAAAATCCCTATATTTTGGAGTTTGTCATTCCAAAAGAGCAAAATGAAGCCGCTTACGTGAAGGCCAATAAATGCAAAATTTGGTGTGTAATAAGTGAATTTTTGATGCTCTCACCAATACCCAATGAGCCTATTAGAAAATTTGATGTGAAGTTGGGTAAAAGGTTTAAATCTTCAAAGTGGAGAGATAGAAAATATTTCGTTGTGTCTCCACCTTTGCCCAAAGTACCTCGAAAATGTATTGATCTTAAGTTAGGATGCCGATTCAAGTCTTCTAAATGGAGATATAAATGATAGGCAAAAGATGTCGTGCCATAGCTTTAACTAAGGCGCTTCTTGGGAGGCAACCCAAGGAATTTTTCTTGATGTTTTCTAATGCTTTTGGTTTAATTTTTAGCTTGTTTTTGGGTTTTTGTAGGTGATAGTACAAGTTGGAATAGGTACCTCAATAATGAAACCCCAGATAAGTATATTGGACTTTCACTTTATCACTTTCCTCTCTTAAGTAAGCTTATAAGGTATGATCTTTACATTAAAAATGATGATCACATCTCATGGTTTCTTTAAGTTTGAATTTAATTTATTTGAGATTAATTTGGTAGAATGTGGTTGTTGAGACGAAGAATTTTAAATATGTTCCTTGTCTTAAATAGTAAACTGCAAAATTCTTGTTTCTATACACTAGTGCATACCATGTGTTTGATGAAACACCTACTTGAGGTTTATTTTCTTAATTGAGTGGTGGGTGTTTTAATTTTGTTAGTAAAATTACAAGTGGTGTGTTTGGTGATGAATTGATGTATTGGGCTTGTTCACATGTGTTGTTATTCTATCTATTCAAGCTCTTACTTTTCATGCACACCATATGTTAGTTAAAATGTTAATAAGAGAGAAATACCTTATATGCTTGTAAAGGTTAATGTCAAATTTCTTGGGGCATTGTGTGATCATTTTTTGAGCATAGATTTAATACCAATTGATCTTTAATATGGAATGACCGGTGGTATTTCATTGAAATTATTGAGGAATGTTGCTCCTATGGTAAGTGAGACATGAATGCTTTCCTTGCCCTATGATAGATTGGGTAACACCATTCTTAAGGGCGTAGGGTCGTTTGTGTTTCTATTGGTGTTATGAGGGTTTTATGATCTAAATAGGTGATCTGTGAAGTGGTGAGGAAACTATCTCATGATGTTTAATACTAATGTTGCCTTTCATTCACCCAAGTTTTTCTTTAATTGTGTAGGAGGCAAAAGTTCAAAAATACTTCCAAAATGTCATTGGCAAGAAATAAAAGGATTTTGAGAAAAAAAAATATATAGTTTTTTTAAATAAAGATCAAGGATATTTTGAAGCTTTATTTTAAGTGAGGTCATTAAATTCAATTTTCGGTTCTCTCTTTACAAGGATGAGTCCTCGACTCGGAGTAACTTATTAAGCACAAATTGCTCAAATTGGTTGGGAGACTAACCTTTTTATCTATAAGTATAATGTCATGTGTGCTGAGATTTTTAAAATAATTTTTGTACATATGTGTAGTCTAGAATTTGCTCCGAGTGTGTTCGAAGTGAAATCCTAGACAAGCTTGGTTTGGAGAATGATCCAAGGCCATTTTTGCCCCGTCACATAGCCAAATTTCCACCTTAACATTTTTTCCTAGTTAACTCCTTTGAGCCTTTTTTCCCATTTTTCTTTCTTTTTGAAATAATAACTTTGCTAAATCACCTAATCCCTTTTAAAATCTTTTTTTTTGGCTAAAATCTTCTTGTTGGCACTTAACCTCCTTTGATGCATTGAATGATTCAAAGTAATAAAATGAAGGCTAAAGCCTAAGTTTAGGGGGGGAGAGAATTAATGTGATGTGCTAAGATGATCCAAGAAATATGTATATAAAGGTGGTCAAATCATGTTCTTAAGGGGCAAGATACATACTTAATGGTAAAGTTTTTTAGCCTAGCCCATAAAATGTGATGAAAAATAAGGCGAATAAGAGTGTTAAGAAGCGCTTAAAGTTAGAAAGTGTCTTGACAAAGCCAAAGAAATGAAGAAATAATATGGTGGCTTTGAAGTAAATACTAATCATAAAGGTTGAAAAAATGGAGAAATGATTTAAAGGAGAATAAGGTGGGTAGTTTGAAAGTTTTAAAGGGGGGGGGGGGTGAGAAATGACTTTGAAGGAGGTATTTTAGTCACTTGATTCATTTATATTCCTTCCCACACTTTAAAACTTCATCTTGACCCGCAAGACCTTGGTGATTCCAAACTAAGTAAGTCTACATTAGTGGCGAAAAACACAAAGGGAAAACTTATGGTTCTACTCATAGTACTTGAATTTCTTTGCGAGAGTGAGTGTGAATTCTATCATTATTTGATGCTCTTTTAGAAATTTAAATGTTTTGTGTGTGTGGATATAACTCTTGCATGTGAGCGACTTCGATACTTTTGGGTAGAAAGTAAAGTCTTACTATTAGTTTGGGTAAATGGGTGAGGTAAGTAGCATTCCAAAGATTGAGACAATCTTTGAAGATTTTGAGTCTCTTCTTAAGATGATTTATTAATTTGGAAGGTTCATTTGATACAAAATTGCATCCTTGGTTTTTAAATATGTGCTTATTGAAAATTTCTATTTACTTGTTGCCATGACATGTTTGAAAAGTCTTTGTAGAGCTTTGTTAGATTGTTCCTTTAGTATAGCTCTCTTTTGGGTGGATTTGAGTTGAATACCCTATCTCATTGATTTGTTCTTGAGGACAAGCAATAATCTAAGTTTGGGGGGTGTTGATAAGTCATCAATTTAATGATTTTCTAGCACCTTTAAGCCTAAACTATCATGCTTTTTCATTGATTTTATGTTAATCTCTTACTTAATGCTCATTTGTGTAGGAAAAAGTAAAACAAAAATATGAGCAAGTCATTCAAGTCAAAAAAAGAAGAAATGTGAGCAAAAAGAATAAAAGTTGAACTGCAGGCCAAAAAATCGACCCTTAATTATCGCGATCGCGACCTGAGGGTCACGATCGTGTCCAGCCAACAAGTCAGCAAGAGGGCGATCGCGATATGAATATCGCGATTGTGGTAGTCGCGAATGCAGTCAAGAAATGGTGACCACGGTTGAGTGGAAAAACTTCAAGGGAAAAATTGTAATTCACTTAAAGAGACCAAGATCAAGGTGACATTTTTGTAATATTTGCCAATTTAGGGGTTTTGTAGCTCATTCTCATCCATTTTTTTATCTTCTTTCATATTACATATTACCTATCCTTAACTGAGGGGTTTTCAATTTCTTGGAGCTTGGAACCTATATTTGTACTAATTCGAGTTAATCTTTAATTAGAGGAACTCAAAGAGTGGATTTGGCATCTTCCATTGAATATTCATTGGATCTTAAGGTGTGGTTTTCCTTTAATTTTTTATGAATAAATTTGATGAAAGTTTTGGTTTATTTTTGTTTATCATGTGTATGATTTGTTAGATCTACCTCTTGGAGTTATGTTGGAATATGGTGCAAGTGTGTATGGGTAGTGATATATTTGTGTAGATTCTAGTGTTTTGATTATGGGTTCTACTATTGCTTGATTAACTTGGTTTGGATTTGTGGGTGAAATCCCCAAATACCCAAATGGGTTTGATGGGTGAAAATCTCAAACTCTTGAAAGCTCAAACTATCCTTGAAAGAGGGGTTTGGATGAATTTTAGGAACGTACATCATCCTTAAAAGAGGGATGTAAGAACCAAGGAAATAGTAGAAAATTAATGGCATAGTTGGCTAATTTTTTCTATCTTAGAAATAAGGGGGATAGTGAGGTTGACTATACCTTGGGTACCATCCTAGAAATAGGGGTGCCCAATTGAGGTTTTGGGTGGTTTTAATTGACACACTTGTTAGGTACTCGAAAGGGTCAATGAGGACATCTTTGAGGTTTTGTGAAAAACTAGCCTCAAAGACTTTAAACCTAGCCTACCACATCATCGTCTATTAGAATTTTCACTAAATCATAATGCTCTCACTCTTAGGTTTCCCCTAGGAAAACATAACCCCAAGATCCGTTCATAATTTTTTATGCTCTAATCATTCAAAGTCTCGAATTAGCCCCTTAGAAGCCCAAGAATTATTTATATGTTGAAAGCTATTTCAAAACCACCAAACCAATTTGTACCATATGTTTGAATCTAGTTATTAGCTCTCATTTCGAAGCTACTCAATCGCTACTCTCATTATTCTCCATAGATTTGAACCTGACTCTTAGTTGGCTAAATATATTGACAACGATCTCCTTGCACCTAAATTGATGTGTAAGTTGAGCGTTATCAGAGTTTCACCTTACTAATCCTTACCTTGGACCCTAGTTACAACTATTTCCTCTTGGTCTCAAGTTGATTAGATGGGAGTTAACTGTCTTATAAAGATAGTACAAGTAAGATTATTTAGATAATTAACCCTAAATCACCGTTGTCATTTTCATTTCCAAATATCTTCCTCCATCTCGGGTTTTTAGTGAATACAGGCTAGATCCAAATCTGTGCACCTGTTAAGAAATCAATAAAAGCAAAGTAAACCCCAATGTATGCAACAATAATAGTCCAGAAGGTTGGACATTTCCCCTATTTCATTATGTAGCCAGTGTTCCCACAACCCTATCTAAGGGAGATTAGTCACTTATGTTTGTGTAATGATTAGAGGAATTTATATTTGAAAACATTCAACAATCACACAATAATCAAAAACAAAAAATACCAAAGCTTTAACTTAATTTATAACCAAAGTAAATACAAAATAATTCTAAGAGCAAAGGTGGATCTCAAAATTAGAATATATCTTTCTGAGTATAAAGAGTGCACAAACTAAATACAAAACATCATTAGGGTATTTATAGAATACATGGAAAACCTAAGAATAAAATCCTGAATGAAAAAGGAAAACCAAAGTCGGTGGTTTTTTACTAAGTTAACATACGAACCTTATGTTGAACATACAGATCGTATGTTGGACTTAGTATGTTTTCACCCTTGAATCCTAGATCTTCAACTCTCTGTACTTTTGCATTTTTGTACAGACTAAGTCTACATACAGACCGTATGTTGAACATGCGAGAATACGTTTACTTAGTATGTTGATGTTCCTTTTTTTTCCTGTAACTTAGTATTTGGAGTTTCATTTTTTAACATAACATACTTTACTTACAGACACTAAGTATGTAGCACAGATGCCCAAACTTGACTTTGTATGTACCCAAAAACTTTACTTTTCTTCATTTTCTCTAGAATTGCATTCAAAACCTAGTTTCCTACAAAACATACCCAAAATGCATCATATCTAACAAATAATCCAAAAGAACTTGCATATTTTGAAAGTTTCAAACGTCGATATGTATATAGCACATAAAATATGCACACATAATGCAAATTGGATTAAACTATGTAACCTTCGCCTACCTTAATCCAACCTTGCGCCAATAAACTAAGCTTGCTCCTTGGATTTCCGTGCAACTTAACTTGACTTTGGTCTAACAACATAAATAAACTACACAATCAACCCAATTCCCTATGATGTTGAGGGCTAAGCCCAATCCCAACCCCTAAGGCCAAGTTCACGATCATTGCTTCCTCATTCTAGGGATTTTCCACCACAATTCATCTAAAATCTACCAATTCGTGGTTACTTTAGTAAATTAATAACATGAAAGTGTAAATGAATGATAATCCACTAAAACCTAAAGGTTTTCCACCTAATTTACCCCTTGCACCAAAAAATCAGCTAATATAAGCCAAAACCTTCCACAAGAACATGTGAACCATCGATTCTAAGATCAGTTAATCCAAATAATAGTTAATGGTGATAAATTACTTTTCTTAATGATGAAATATGATTAAAACTAGTTGAAATTACCCAAAATCATCTATCCCTTTCCTTAAAACATGTTTTAAGAAGGATGAATATTTTTGAGAAATTTTTGGGTTTAACAATAATATATGTCTATGTTTCTATATCGACAGTTAATGTTGATGAGGTAGAAATCATTCCACTTTAGAGCATGCCTCTATATTGACATGTATGTCGCTATAGTGACTCAGGTGAGGTAGAATATTAGACTTCCTCCAAGATTTTCCTTTTTCACAATGCACCTTCAACCTATGACATTCTGGATCAATCTCTTTATGTTCAGATCGATTTTGGAGTTCTAATAACCCAAACTAAATTTCAAAAATTTCTCTGTGTTTTCTATTGTCTTAGCTAACATAAAATGAAATCCATACCTTCCATATTTACCCAATCCATTCCTAGATTTCCCTAGACCATAGCTTGCTCAAATTTCATCCGAGACTAGCATAGCCTTAAATTTTAAATATCAAATCCAAGAAAAATCTTAACCCAAATTTTTTATAGAGGAACTATTACAACCCAAGATTACCCCTTGTCATAACATAGTGCTTAGAATCACAAGTAACCCCAAGATAACCATGGCCTAACAAAACACTAAGAATATAGATAATAACTAATAAAACACTTATGCGGAAGCAGAACGTAATAATATAATAAATATTCAAAGGAATCCAATCATTAATGACCAAATCTGAGATCACAAGCTTAACATCTAACTATTAGTCTAAAAGCATCTACTAAGACACATTTCTGGGATAAGGTCCAAGATAACTCTAACTATCTACAAATTGGGAGTGGTAAAGACAAAATGAAATAAAATGTTGACTTTGGTCCCCACATGAAGAGTACTCACCAAAATTGTTGCTATTGATATAAGAGATCACACTAGGTGCGATTCGAATGCTGAGCATCAGGACCTATATTATAAGACAATATAACATAAAAGAAATTATGCAATTAGTACTTTGAATGTACTAAGTATGTGAGATATAAGATAACTGATCTAAGATGAACATGGTACATATAACATGATAAACTAATGCAAGACCAAGTAATGAACATATACTGTATAATAAACTGAATAACTGAATACAAGAATCTGAATCTAAACTACAAACCATGGACTGTAGGAGTTACAATAACCAACATATCTTAATATAAGGTAATTGGAGTCAAACATGTAACCCCAATTGGAAGGATATTTAGTACCTTTCCAAGGGTACGAACACTGACTGATGTGGATCTACTAAACTAATGTCTAAAAGGAATAAGGTGTCAAGCCTGGTATGAAGGGAGACCTTATAAAACCTACAGTGGCACCGTTTTTATGGAACTTAGAGGCCTATACTAAAGGTCTCAGCCTAGCTGGAGGGTGAGCCTTCATTCCTACATTTGCTCGGTGCTAAGTACTACTCCCAACTAAATCACACTGATTGGTGAAATGCTTAAATGCTAATAATGATCAGTAGACCAAAATAAATGTACTATCTAAAAGCATTCAAAAAATATAAACTAGGGAATATAGAATCCAAAAGCTTATGCATGAAATCCTAGGTCATCGAGTGTTTATAACCGACCATCATCGAAGAATGTAACTATTATGTCAATTTCGTAAGCTAAACAAATTTACAAAATTCAATGACTCAGGTCCAACAATCATGGATTTTACAATATAATTGGTGTTTGGGATCATGACCAAGTGATAACACTAAAATTTAGGCTTAAATAAGATTATAACTCGATACACCAAAGGATTGAGATATCAATGAATTTACCAAGGTCCATAACCTTGAATTACAAAAAAGGAATTATATCGGAGAATTGGGTTAAATTTAGGAATCAATGGGTGAAATGAAACCCATTGATGAAATCTAACATACCTAAAGATAATAAACCTAAGGAATTCATTATAGTTGGATTCCTGAGGAAGATGAACCCTAGCTTTACCTTGGGAAAAATGAATCACCTTTTTTTATCTACAGAAACTAAGTATTGAATGTTATTCTAAGTAATGATAGATTAGGGTCATATTAACAAAAATAATGACCCTTTATATTCCTAAAATAATGTATATTTTATGTTAAAAGAGTGGGAAATTAAAATCTTGTATCCAAAAGTTACAGGGAGGGACGTACAAGTCCTTCCCATGATGGTGGGACCAACATACGATTGTGAGTTGCAGTCTTGGTTATGAGCTAGATGAGATATCTATGAACATGATAAAATGATACTTGGTATTATTTTTGTATCTACCTACGGCCGTACCTTGGTTCGTAGGTTTTGTTAGCTGCAGCAAAAACATCTATGAGACACACGATCGTGCTAAGGGGTCGTGCTTCAAAGCGCAATTTTGATTTTCTCTTGTGGTATAAGGGTACACTTTTTCAAATTTTAGATTTTGGGGTTGTCTCATCTCAATCAAACAAGAACATTGTATAATTGAACAATGTAACCACAGTCGTGGTTTGGCTCGCGGTATCTTTTTGCTTTGCTATAAAGGACATAACTTTTTACTCTAATGTCAGATTAAGGAAAAACTGGATGTGTTGGAAATATAATTGAAATATCTATTATTTTGTGGTTTTGGGACTCAAAGATGAATTAAAATCTAGAAATTATGCTCTTTAAAGCTGATTACTCCTTTAGGAATCAATCGGTAAGGGAGGTTTTGGCTTGGTTATGGGCTAGGGGGTTTCTTGTGTCCTTGGTACATGGAAAAATCCCTTATCATGCAATTGCAACTTGGTGATTTACCCTAAATGTACTTGAATCATGGTTCTAGACTAGGCTTGGATTTTTGGGGTATTACAATATCTTTCCCTTAGGGTCATTCATCTCTTAATGGAAATTAACTGAGCTTGAAGGTTAGGTGAAAAGATCTGCAATTCCCATATTTTCTAACCTACTTTTCATGATATTACTGGAACCCTTTTCCACTACCTATACCTAAAAAACCTACACTGAGTTTCTAAGAGTCGAACACTGATAGGGTACTAAGTTGGTTGCTTAAACATGGGTTAGTTCAAACTTATGGATACATGCTATGGCATGGGATAGTTGGGTGACATGAAATAGAAAGAATTAATTAAAAAAAACTATTACCTCAATCAAAGATTGAGTTTGAAATAAAAAGGTAAGGGTACTTTGTCATTATGTTTTCCTCTCCTTCCCAAGTAGCTCTCTCAACAAACTGATTTCACCAAAGAACCTTTCCCGATGTGACCTCTTTATTCCCCAACTTACAAAAATTACGATAAAGGATTTCAATAGGAACCTCTTCATAAAAGAGACTGCCTTTTTAGCTCACACATTCTAAGGGAGGTACCGATGCATTATCACCAATGTACTTCTTTAGCAAGGAAACAAGAAAGAAGGGACACACTGCTGCTAATTCCATCGACAAATCAAGCTCATAGGCTAATTTTCCAAAATGACCTACAATGTCATAAGGACCAATAAAGCATGGAACTAGATTTCCTTTCTTCCTAAACTTTTACACCTGCTCATATGTAAGAATTTCAAGGAGATAAAATCAGTAATGAAAAATTCAAGATCCATCTTCCTTACATCTTTATTGGACTTTTGACGACTTTGTGCTATTCCCAACCTCTATCTAATTAGCTGAACTTTCTCTTTATCCTCATTGATTGAGTCTGGCCCTATCAATATAGCTTTACCAACTTCAAACCATCCAATAGGCGATCTATACATTCTTTCATAACGTGCTTCAAATGGGGCCATCCGAATAGTAGAGTGATAAGTATCATTATACAAAAACTTGATCAAAGGTATAAGATCATCCCAAATACTCTTGAAATCAATAAAATATGTTCTCAGCATGTACTCTAAGTTCTAAATAGTCCTCTCTACCTGACTATCTATTTGTTCGTAAAAAGCAGTACTAAGATAAACATGGGTACCAAGACATTTCTGTAATGCCTTCCAAAATTGGGAGGTAAAAGAAGTACCTCTATCTAAAATTATAGTCAAGGGAACTCCATGAAATTACAACAACTCCTTTATGTAGAGTTTAGCATAGTCCTCGGCATAATCTAAGGTGTTAACTAGCAGAAAATGGGTCGACTTAGTCATCGTGTCTATGAATATGAGGTGATCCTGTAATGAAGTCCTTGTTCACTACCTTCCATTTCTAGGTAAAAATACTGATGTCTTGAAGCATTCCACTAGGTCTCTGGTGCTCAAACTTAACCTTCTGGTAATTTAGGCACTTAACAACAAATTCTGCGATGTCCTTCTTCATACTATTCCACCAATAGACTTCCCATAGATCACAATACATCTTAGTGGCTTTTGGGTGAATATAATAATGAGAACCATGAGTCCCTGCTCACATCCGATATTTAATTCATATAAATTTGGAACACAAAGTTTTCCCTAGTAGCTAAGAACACCATCTCCTCTTCGGAGAAAACCTCAAACTTTTAACTTTGGACCCTTTTTTCAATCTAAGAGAAATAGGATCACTATCTTGATTTTTCTTAACCTTTGCTACCAAAGAGGATTTTGATCCATTCTGGACCAAAATACTACCTTTGACTTAATAAACCAGTCAAACTCTCAGTCTGGATAATCCATGAACCTCGCAGGCTAGTTGTTTCTTCTTATTCTCTATATGAGCAGCACTTCCAATTAATTATCCTCTGAGAGTGTTGTTCACCACATTGGCCTTTCCTAGATGGTATAAAGCATATATCATAATCTTTTAGTAACTCTATCCATCTTATCTGGTGGAGATTTAAATCTTTTTAACTGAACATATACTGAAGACTCTTGTGATTGGTGAACACATTATCATGAATCCCATAAAGGGAATGCCTTCAAATCTTTAAGGTTAAAATAACTACTGCTAACTCCAGATTAGGAGTTGGGTAATTCTTCTCATAAGGCTTGAGTTGTCTAGAGGCATATGTTATAACTTTGCCTCAATACATCAATAGATAACCAAGTTCAATGCTTGAATAATCATAAGAAACCAAAAAACTATTTAAAATCAAAGCGGTGTTAAAATCAAAGCGATAGTGTGTCGAGTATTCAATTCCTAAAAACTCATCTCATAAGATTTGACTTTCTTCTGAGTTAACCTGGACATAGAATAATAAATAGAGGAAAATACCTCAATAATAAATTTGTAGTATTCGGCTAAGACCAAGAAACTCCTGATATCTGCTAGAGAGATGGGTCTAGTCTAATTTCTTACTACTTTGGTCTTTTGAGGGTCAACCCAAATGCTTCATCTAAAAATAATATTCCCAAGGAATGCTACTAATTTCAACCAGAATTCACACTTTCTGCATTTGGTAAATATCTGGCGATCCTTAAGAGTCTGCAACACAATCCTCAGACGATTTGGGTTTTCATCACCATTTCGAGAATAAATAAGGATGTTGTCTATGAAAACTATAATGAAAGTGTCTAAGTAATGCTTAAACACCCCGTTCATCAAGTCTAAAAAAGATGTAGGAACATTCTATAGTCCAAAAGTCATAACAACAAATTCAAAGTGGCCTTATTGGATTTTGAAGGCTATCTTTGAAAAGTCACTTTCTTTAACTCTAAGCTGATGATAGACTAATCTGAGGTCTATCTTAGGGAAGTAATTTGCACCATAAAGTTGGTTAAATAAGTCACCAATCCCAAGAATAGAATAATTACTTTTAAGTGTGGCCTTGTTCAACTGATAGTAGTCAATACCATTCTAAGAGAACCATTTTTCTTGTGCATGAAAAGAACTAGAGTACCCCATGAAGAGATGCTGGACCTGATAAAATCATTGTTTATGAGGTCCTTCAATTGTTCTTTAAACTCTTTAAGCACAGTCGGAGCCATACTTTAGGGTGGAATTGAAATAATTTTGGTATCTGGAAAGAGATCTATTCCAAAGTCCACTTCCCATTCGGGAAGAACTCCAAGTTGAGCTTTTAGAAATACTTTGGGAAATTCATTTACCCTAGAGTTGGGGCTTCAGATTTTGGATCCTTAAGATAAATAAGATGATAAATACAACCTTTGGAGATCAACTCTTCAACCTTAAGGTAAGAGATGGACCGACCCATAAGCACTGAGGTACTACCCTTCCACTCTATAACTGGTTCATTTGGAAATTTGAATTGGACTGATCTCTTCCTAAAATAAATTAAGGCATCTAACGAGTATAGCCAATTCATACCTAGAAAGACATCAAAATCTACCATGTCTAATTCTATGAGATCAACTGAGATAACTTTCTGGGAAACTGTGAGTGGGAAATTTTGTATACTCATCTAGCTATGATAGAGTCACTAACTGAAGTAGAGAGTGTGAAAGGTTCTAAAAGGATTTGGGGACTGCCACTGAAGTCTAATGCTATACAAGGAGTTACAGAGGAAAGTATAGCTCTAAGATCTAATAATGCATTAAAATAAGTATGGAAAACCTATAACGTACCCGTGAATACATCTAGAGAACCCTCCTGCATCTATCAAGTTTGAAGAACATATAACCTATTCTGACACTATCCGCCAGATTCACTAGATGTGTTACCTTGCTAAATCAAATGACCTGTGGGAGACACTGAAGAATTGGACTAGCTTTAGTGATGAGTATCTCTTTTAGTTAGCTACTGGACATTCCCTAATCCTATGTCATGGATTGACACACCCAAAACAACCATCACTACTGGCTATAGACTCACCCTTATGGTTCCTATCATATTTCTTGCATACCAGATTATTATGAACACTTCTCACACTACCTTAGGACTTAGAACCTAGTTATATATCTCGATGATCTTCCATGAAATTGGGCACTAAAAGAAGATGAGACTGGAGCTAAAGATTTTTGAAGAACTGAGAATGGTTTTCACCATCTAACCTTTGCTGAGAGAAATTGATGATATTTGTTCTGGCCCTCCTATCTAATCCTTGCTACTAGATATTAAAGTTACCCATTCTGGCCCTCTTACTCTCCTTTTCCTTCTTCTTAACTTTCTCCTCCTCTATTTACTAAGCATAAACCATCAGCATGGAGATGTACATATACTTCACAAATATGGAAATCCTATAATCTTTTACCATCAGCACCACTACCAACAACAACATATATAGTGTATGTTGACATAGTAGGGTATGGGGAGGGTAAAGTGTACGTAGTCTATACCACTACCTCCAAAGACGTAGCGAGTCTATTTTTGAAATATAGTAATCAAGGACATTATAAAATGTAAAACAAGATGAAATAACAAATTTAAGACACCTATAGAGTGGCACTACACACGATCTAATTGAAAGAACTCACCTTACCTAAAGCCTTCTAACTAGAAATTCCAACCCAAGAGCAAAGCCCTATGATTACTAGCTTGGCTACACCTAAGTACTCCTATCTACTGGATATGACTCACCCTCACGCACTAGCCATCTAACATAATTTGTATCCTCCATAACTTTCTATAAAGGTCATGGCCTCAAGAACTTATAACTAATCTATGTCATGTCTAATCACTTTCTTTTATTATTTCTTGAGCCTAACTCTACCACACCTGAAACCATCCATAGATAACCTTTTACACCTATGAACTGGGGCATCAGTTCCCCTCCTAATCACATTCCTAAACCATCCTAAACTCACTTTCTATATCTTGTTCTCCACTATAGCCACCCACACCATATCTTGAACAATCTCATCTTTCCCATAGTAAAACTAAAAGTCTAACAAAACATCTTTATTTCTGCCACTTTTTTTTGAATGTGAGAGTTCTTGACTGGCCAATACTCCGATCTATACAGTATGAGCATATCTTTAAAAATACCATACATAAACTTGCTAATGTGGACCTTGGAATCAATAATCATAGTCAGAGCATACCTCACCAATAGAGAAAACTTAAGAAAATACTCTTTCACACTCATGCTACCTATTTTAGGTTTATGAACTCCTGAACCTTGATCTCTCTTAACTCAAGCGGGAAGAACCTGTCCAAAAATGCAACCACAAACTCATCATATTTTACTGGTTTTATGTTTGAATCCCTATTTTTCTTCCATTACTTGTACCAAGTATGAGCTACTTCTTGAAGCTAATAGGTAGCCTGATCATCACTTTCAGCTGGAGGTAACACCCATAATCTTTGTTAGCTTCTAAATACTGTCCATAAACTCCCGTAGATCCTTCTCATACTTGTATCCAAATAACACAGGGTGATTCAACCGAGTGAAGTCTTAGACGTTTATCACTATCGCATTCCTTATTATTTTGGCTTGTGCCATGGCAAGTTGGTTATTCTTCTCGACCACAAACTAGGCTAAGGCTGCAAACGCAACCTTGAATTTGGCATGGGAGACTTTTTTTTACTGAGAGTGTTTTTATTGATTTGATATAAAGTTTTTACCACTCGAGACTACCCCCTAGTGATAACATGGTTCTTCGAATCACGAGTGACCCCAGGCTAATCTATGACCTAGAAAAACACAAAGAATATAGATAATAACTAATAACATACATATGCAGAAGTTGAACTGAACATTATAATAAATATTCAAAGTAATTATATCATCAATGACCAAATTTGAGATCACAAGATAAACACCTAACTATCTAAAAAGATTACTAAGATGAGTTTCTTGGATAAGTCCCTATCTAACTCTAATGGTATGAAAACTAGAAACAACCGAGACAAAATAATATAAAATTCTAACTCAGATCCCCACCCAATGAGGACTCACTAAAATTACCACTGCTAATACGGTAAGAGATCATACTAGATACGATCTAGATGCTGAGCATTAGGACCTATATTTTAATACAATATAACATAAAAGAAAATATGCAATCAATACTTGGAATATACAAAGTATATGAGGCAGGAGATAACTAATCTAAGAGAAAAATGGTACAAATAAAATGATAAACTAATGCAAGACAAAGTAATAAACATATACTTCATAATGAACTGATAACTGAATACAAGGTCATGCAAGAATCTGAATCTAAACTGCATAATGTGGATTATAGGCGTTACTAATAACCAACATACCCCAATAAGAGCTAACTGGGGTCTAACCTATAACCCTAGCTAGAAGGGTGTTCAATACCTTGATAAGGGTTCAAAAACTGACTAATGTAGATATACAAAACTAATGTCTAAAAGGACTAAGGTGTCAAGCCTAGTCTGAGGAGTGACTCTTTAGAACATATGGTGGCACCATAGTTCTGGGACTTATGGACTTCTACTAAATGTCTTAGCCTAGTTGGTGGGTGAGCTTTCATCGTTGCATCCACTTGGTGCTAAATACTACTCCCAACCGAATGACATTAATCGTTGATATGCTCAATGCTAATAATAATAATTTGAAAACCAAAATAAATATATACTCTAAAACCATTCAAAACATATAAACTGAGGAATATAGCATCCAAAAACATATGTATAAAATCCTAGGTCATTGGGTGTTTATAACCCACCATCTCTGAAGAATGCCAATATTACGTCAATTTTGTAAGCTGAACAAATTTACTAATTCAATGAATTAGGTCCAATAATTATGGATTTTACAATGTAATTGGGGTTTTGAATGATAGCCATGTAATAACATTGAAATTTATGCTAAACTGCGGATTATAACTCAACGACACCAAAGAATTAAGATATCAACAAATTTACAATTGCACATTGCCATAAATTATGAAAAGGGAATTGTTCTAGAGAATTGGGTTAACTTTGGGACTCAATAGGTGAAAGCAAACACATTGATAAAATCCCACATATTTGGAGATAAGAGAAAAAT
The DNA here is from genome assembly GCF_002878395.1 of Capsicum annuum. Taxonomy (NCBI): domain Eukaryota; kingdom Viridiplantae; phylum Streptophyta; class Magnoliopsida; order Solanales; family Solanaceae; genus Capsicum; species Capsicum annuum. The sequence goes on from NC_061113.1 coordinate 125,277,904, forward strand.
TCTTTATAGTTGGATGCATGGGGAATATGAACCCTAACTCTACCTTGGTAAAAAAGAATCACCTCTTTTTACTTTTGAAACTAAGTATCAGATGTTATTCTAAGTAATGAGAGCTTAGGGTAAATAAAACCCCAATAAGGACACTTACGATTCCTAAAACTACATATTTTTGATGTTAAAAGAGTGAGAAAAGACTGATATGCCTCTTAAAATTTTGTAACTAGATGCTGCAGGGAGGGAAGTATGAAACCTTCTCCCGATCGTCTAACCAACCTATGATTGTGGATTGTACTCATGGGTGAGAAATGGATGAGATCTCCTTTAAACATGATCAGACAGTATGTTTGTGGGATCTACCTATAATCGTATCTTGGTTTATTGGTTTTGGTGGAAACATTAAGAGCATCTGTTGGACTCACGATCATGCCAGGGGATTGTGTTTTCAAAGAACGATCATTGTTTGCAATCATGGTATAAGGGTAAACTTTGTCAACTTTTAGATGTTTGGGTTGTGTCAATCTGATGAGACCATTGTACGGTCGTATAATGTAATGAAGATCATGGTTTGGCTCATCATATATTATTGCAGAGTAGTGCTTTGCTAAAATGGCTATAGCTTCTTAATCTATTGTCAAATTAAGGAGAAACTAGATACATTGGAAATATAATTCAAATATCTATTATTTTGTGGGTCTAGGACTCATTGATACATTATAATTTGGAATTTATGCTTGTTTAGAGCTGTTAATCCTTTAGGAATCGATCGATAAGGGAGGGTTTGCCTTGGTTAAGGGACAGGGGTTCTTGTAGCTTTGGTACAAATCCAAATCCCTTCTCATGCTGTTAAAACTTTATTATTTACCCTTCATGTATTTGACGCATGGTTCTATACTAGGTTTGTATTTTCTGGGGTATTACAAAAACTTACCCATAATTGAAATGGTTGTTACCAAAATAATACTAGAATTATAGGACTAAGAATGAAATAACTAATCTGAGGGAGCTAGGCTACCACCTCAAGAATCATAATCAAATAGAGAAGCTAATTCTGGCATAGTCAAAGTCTCTAACTATCACGAGTCAATTTATGAGTCATAATGGAACCTACTCTACCCCACTAGTAGGTAAGCCAAACAATAGCATAGAGCTAGATGTAATAGGTTAACTTGGTGGAAAATGTCCTAGAAGCCAAAAGTAGTAATTAAATACTTAAATAGCAATAATACAGTATAAAGGTTTAAAAGATAGATAGGAAATGAACAACCATCCCAAGGCTCAGTAATATCGGTACAAGAGCTACTATAAATGAACTTTGAGTACCAAATAGTCAATTGTCATGACCCGATTTATGAGTTATGATGGCACCTACTCTATCTCACCAATAGGTAAGCTGAACCATAGTGAGCTTAGATGCAATGGGCTAACTAGGTGGAAAATGGCCTAAAAGCTGGAAGTTAACCATCATAGACTTAAATAACAACAATAAAATCCTAAAGGTCTAATAAATAACATCAACCCCACACGAACGTTGAATCAGCGGCAACAATAAGTACTCAGATCTACACTAAAAGGAGTCAAAGTGTAGTATAAGTACCAAAACAATGGGTACTCAATAGGTATTATTGGACGAATGAGCTAAATCATGATATAAATGTGATAAGTTACAAGATAGAATAAGCTAACTCAAGATAAAAAGAGAAAATCTGGAAACATACTCCAACACTGTGTATATAAGTAAATAAATACATACGAGATAATAACATAAAGATTATACCATTAAAACTTCAAGATTAGCCCCATAAGCCAGTAAGTGTGGATAAGTAAATAACCCAATGTAGGCCCCCATAAGCCTAGAGGGTAAAATCAAGGAAATTAGAAACCTGAATAGCCATCATAAGTCACCAAATTACCATTCCATAACCAAGAATCCTTTAGAATCATATTTTTCCCCTACAATATTCCTAATGCCGAACTTGATCCTGAACTCAATAGTATCATCATTATTATCATCAATTACTAGACTTGAACCCAACTCAAATTATCAATATTATCATCAACAACCAAAATAAAACTGGGACTTATATGTATGAACCATATCAACAGATCGTTTCAATAATCCATAGTAATAAAATAACTAAATACGCTATACCAATACTGCATCTATTAAGTCATGCCCACAAATATGCCCATGATCCTTATCAATAGTCATAATAAGTTATTTCAATAATCGTATATATAAGCCACCAACCATGTCTATAAGCCATTAATCATATATGTAAGCCACATCATATTTACAAGCCATTAATCCTATCTATAAACTATTAATCATATCTATAAGCCATATCATATCATATTACATATATAAGCCATATCATATCTATGAGCCATATCACATCTATAAGCAATTAATCATTAATCACGTCAATATCTGTATTATTAAACATGTAGATAGGCCATATTATTATTCATATCCGAAAGTCATAACAATACTCATGTATAGATAAGTTATATCATCATTCATATATCTATGACTTATATCATTAGTCATGCCCGAAAGCCATATCACAAATCATATATATATAGAGAACATATCATAAGTCATACTATGAATATTATCATTAATCACGTACATAAGAAATATCATTAACAATGATTGAAATTAGAATCAATCCTCCGACATCCGACTAACGTACTCAATAAATATAGTCCATCACCTCAAGTGTCAAACTTTTCACTAGTAAGATTATTTCATGTGTACCAAGTCTACAAGTCTAACACGAGTCTTGGCCTATGGTGGGCTGGAGGGACCCGCTTCTAATTTCCAAATTTACCATTTTAGGCAACTTCTACCCTGGACTAGGCTATTCTATCTAAGTTCATTTCTTGATATCAAGTAAGAAATAAGTATCTCTTATGTATAATCCCTTCCCAAACATGAACAACCAAGTCAACACTAAATAAATTAATAGTAACTAAAGCAATTTTCCTAAGGATAAAAATATATGGCCAATTCCACCCTAAACATAAATGACTAAAGAAATTTCACCTAGCTTGAGTAATATATGAATTTCTATTCTAAACATGAGCCATGTATCCCAATCCACCTAACATGAATAAATAAGATAATTACTCCAAGTTTTTGATTTCAAGATAGACTAACGATCCAACTAAACCAAATATCACTATCCATAGTTCCATCACCGAAATACTACCCCATATCTAGCATAATATCATAAGCATACTATGAGATATCTCAACCTATGAAGAAGTCAAACCCAGTCTACCTGGGCGCCGAAGGAAAGCTCAAAGAATTCACTAAATCATCAATTTGCCTTTTTGAGAAGATTTCACAAGGAGTTACACTATCAAACTCACAATCTACTCATCAAAATAAGAACAATGATACCCATATTGCACTATTGTACTTTTGGTCCCAAATTATGTAATTATCCCATTTGGGGCCCGTATACGAAAATCGCATTTCAAAACCAGCATAATGCCCCTTTATGTTCAAAGAATATTTACCTAATAAAATGTGTGAATTCTGAGCTATAATGTTGCTAAAATCAAGCAACCAAGCTTTTAGGGATTTAGATAAGAATAGAGAAACCAACCATGAAAATAATGGAATCTTAGCACAATGTTATTAGGAAGTCACGTAAATCAATAGTAGTAAAGCTCCATAATCACCAACAATTGATTTTCCCAAGAACTCCCATTTTTTAGGGTTTATGATTCTAGACATTGGATGAAAATAGTGAAAATATCGGTCTAAGTGGGTGTTTATACCCTTTCTAAGTACATGGGTATCTCTTAAGCAAACTTCAGGGAACTTAAGAAATACTTGTGACTTGGCACGCTTATCACTTAGGTGATCAATGAAACGTCTACATAATATCAGGATGCCCGAGCTAATGTCACGTACATGAAACTATTATCTCTTAAGCGATAGTCCAACCACTACCAAGCCATTTCTTAAGAGACAACGATACTAGCTGGCATTTGAGGAATTCCAAGTCTCTTCCAATCTGTCAAGATTTATTTGGAATCTCGTATATGCAAACGAACTATGATAACCTATAATTTTGAAAAATTTTATTGTCTCCCAAAGATACGCCTCCAATTGAGACTGAAGTGGTCAAAGAAAAATATAGTAACCCAATAAGGTTGGGGTCAAATCCCAAGGGAATTATGAAATTATATCTCTTATTTGCTAGAATCAATTGGCAGTGCAAAAAATAAATTAGGGGGAGGAAGGGGTGTAGTAGTAATCTCAAACTAGTAACAGAACTCAACATTTGTTGTAATCAGTCAGAAATGAACAATAGGACTGTGTGTCCCCTGACTTCTCAACTTAGTAGGTTTATCGTGCTTTATTGAATCAACCTGATATCTTGCATGCAGAATCTGATAAGTTATGTATTATCAACTTTCTTATGGACTCATTGAAAGATTTCACCCTTTACTTTTTGAGTCCTAAGACGTCGTATTACTAACCCTTATCCTAAATCCCAGTTAACTGTTACTTTTTAAGTCTCAAGTTATTGGATAAAAGATAATTGTCTTAAGTAGATGATATTGATTAGCCTAGATCGATAATTAATCTTCAAATTACTGTTGTGATTATCTTTTCCTAATCCCTAATCCTCTTGTGTAGTTAGTAGTGATATACTAGGTAGGATCTTAATATCTACAGCCACTAAGAAATCTATTATATTGAAGGTAACCATAATACATGCAAAAATACCAGTTCAGAACAACTTAGCACTTTCCCTACTTCATCATTTCGCCATGGTTCCCACAACCCTAGCTAAGGACTTTAGCTACTCAATGTTGTGAAATAATCAATGAAATTCATATTTGAAAGCATAAAACAATATCACTATAATCAATGAATAAAACCTAGAGTCTTCAACTGAATTATAAACAAAAATCAAGAATAAAGTAATACCAAGATCAAAATCAGATCTCAGAATCAAATATATATTTGTCAGTATCAAAAGTGTATTATCTAACTAAAAACATCAAATGGGTATATATAGAGTACAAGGAAACCCTAGGAAACCATTCCCAAACAAAAGAGGAAAACTGAGGTTTGTGGCCACTTACTGGTCCACCTATGGGTAGTAGGCGGAACCTACGCACTACAGGTTTCCCACATAGGTGGCCTCCCTCCAAAGAACTTTTGAAACTCTCTAGACTTTGCTTTTATGATATACTTCCACCTACGGACTGTAGGTGTCACTTACGATCTATAGGTTCCCTCTGTAAGTGACAAGGTCTTTTTTTCTAAATTTCTGAGTCTCTGGATCTCAATTTCTGACACATACGTTGGAAACCACGTCCTGCAGGTAGTATATACAGGCTGTAGGTGCCCACTTCAGTGGTCTAAAACTTTACCTTTCACCCCTTTCTTTTAGAATAGCTCCAAAACCTAATTTCCTGCAAAATATAACACAAAACACATTATATCTTACAAAACAACCTAAATAACTTGCATATTTTCTTTATTTTTAGCATCAAAAGTGCTATGAATCCATAACAAGCAACTCCCTCAACCTAAAGCATTTACAAGTCCTTAGAAAAAATAATAAAACAAAAAAAAAGTACGACGCTTAAGTATGCAAACTCTAAGCTATCTAAGGTAGTCAATAGTCAACTTTAAACTCAAACACATTACTCTCTCCTATTTCAACAATTCAAAACCTTGTGTGTATACATGAAGAAAAACAATGTGACACAAGGAATCAACATATGGAATTAGATTAGAAACATACATCAATTCATATGCACAAGTAGACAATAATGCATATGTACAAGTTACACTTCCCAAACAAGTAAGCAACTAGAAATACAACCCATGTGCCCTCACAAAAGAAGCCCCACTCATATGAATTCATGTATGTTAATGAAGGAACGATTAAGAGACACTCAAAATCACAAGAGAAGTTCAACCAATGCGGATCAAAAACCCTAGGCTTACCCTTATTTTCTTTACCTCAGCTTTCAGATAGTCGAGTTAGGATCACTTTAGGACTTTATTCAACTTGCAATGTAGGTTTGCAGACTGGTATGGTACATATGGATATATTTTAGTAACTAAGCCTCCTTGGCACTACACTTACTTTGGGGTCCACTCAATACAAATTTTTTTATTCCACCCTTATTTCTCCCCTTTTATTCTTTATTGCACATTCAGGTTGGGTGTGGTTTCTTTTACTCATTCTTTTTTTTTCTTTTCTTCTCTTTTATTTTTCTACCACACCTAGACTTACTCTCTTTTCTTTTATTTTAACCTTCTTCATACACGTTTTATATTACACACCCCTATGATAGCCACTCTCAACTTAGGTGATTTGCCTGAGTTGAGGTACATAATGTCTAAGAAGGACCAGGTCTAAAACCGGTTCATTATAATACAAACAAGAAGGTAAATGGTCTAATAAGAAAAATAGGCTATACAAGCTCAAAATAGGGATCAAGGATACTTATTCACACATGAATGATCATTTAGGATGAAAGTGGACTAATATAAGAGAACGGACTATGATCCTTTCCAAGCTGACTATCCTACAACCTAGTCAAGACTAACCTGGCAAGTTCTAGATTCAACACACAAAGGAAACTAAGTAGTATCTCACACACATGGCAAAATTTTACATCCCAGTCTATTACCTATCCAATTTATCCAATAGTTAGCTATGATTATCATGTCTCTAATAGTAATTCCATAACAAGATTAACAATAATACCACATACATACATATCACATAGTGTAAAAACTAAATTTTTTGGAGGGGTAACAATTTTCAACACATTATATCAACTGCCTTAGATGCTCATTTTTATCCTAGTTAAACATAAAACATCACAAAACAAAATACAATACACCTAAACATGCCGACTTTACTAGGAATAGGACTCTGAGAAAATATGGCATAGTCACGAAAACCCTAAGAGGACATCAAGACCCATAAGCAGCCCCATACAATCACATAATTCTAAAAACAAATTCTTGGAGGGGTATCATTTCTCTAAAACCTCAACAAAAACATGTCAACTAAGTTACCCAAAAAGGTGCCTTTGTAAGTAATCATTTTTCATCTTTGCATTTTGTTTTCTTTTAGTTTGCTACCTACACCTAATTTCCTGCAAAATCACTCCAAAAATACATCAAATCCGACAAAATATCCTTAAGCACTTGCATATTTCCAAGTTTAAGCATTGTAAGTACCATGAAACCATGGCATATCAAGATTTAACTAAAGTTCATTTAACTAAAGTTCTTTCCTAGTAGCCAATTTGAACCAGAAAAGTCTCCAAAATAGAAAATTGGCCCTAAAAACCAAAAAAATGCCCAACAACCAAACTATCATTTCCAGTAAGTCATAAATGTCTTGGGACAGTTATAGAAAAGCTTTAAATGGATAACATAAGAAGCAACACAAAAAATAACTTGGAGGTTCATTATGCAAATACAATCCATTTCAAAGATAAAAGAGTAGACACAAATAAATAGAATGAAAAAGGGTAACTCTGACTTCAAAAGCTCACCCAATCTTCAAAATCAACCCTGTACGAACATTGAATCAGTGATGCCAAGTAATACTCAGATATGTACCAAAAAGTTACAAAAGTGTTTTATAAGTACCAAAACCACGGCTGTTCAATAGGCATCATCAGCCGACTAAGCTAAATCATGGTATAAATATGATAAGATATAAGAAAGAATAAGCTAAGTCAAGGTAAAAGGGGCAAACCTTGAAACATGCTCAGACTAAACATACCTTAATATTGCAGCCTCTTATTGCTCCCCCTTTGGGCCCTGTGATGCATCTCCTCCATAATCTGAGCATCTTAAAAAACCTTAGCGAAGGACCTACCCATAACAACCAAGCTTTATGTAGATATATGAAGAGGAAGTCTCAATCCCCATAAAAGAAATGAACCCTCTTATACTTAGTAGTCAGAATAAAAGTAGCATGCCTAGAAAACTCATAAAATCAAGCCTTATACCCTACAATAGTCATGGAGCCCTGCTCTAACCTTGAGACCTGATCCCTCATATAATCTCTAAGACTGTAAGGCATGTACTTCTCCAAAAAGATTTTAGAGAACTGGATCCATGTAAAAGGGAAAGATCCAACTTGTATGGAATTAAGATGACCTCTCCACTAATGTCGAGATACCAAGTCCAACTAAAAAGTAATGTAATCTACACCACGAGTCTCAACTAGTCCCCAATTATGGATCTAATCCTCATGTGAAATTAGGAATTCATACACATCCTCGCCCCGTGCACAAAAAATCCTATAGTAGAGCCAATCTTAAGATTCTACCTAATATATTCTACTTTTAGATAGACATAATAGGCTAGGAAACTACCGACTGGGTAGCTTTTGGCACAGAAGGGACCTCAACTCTGGGAGTCATAGTTATAGGCTACGCCTCTACCTTAGTACTACTCAAATTTGTAGACTATGCACCATTAGATGGTGCACCACCAACCAATCCCAAAAGTTAGACCAATGCATCTCTGAGCACTAAAGAAGAAAAAAATCCCCTTGAAACCTTGGATGGTTCCTGGTCTTCTAATGGCTGTGTGAAAGAATGTTTAGGTCGAGAGTAGGAATAGGGTCTATGAAGTACCTCTATGCTAGCCCCTAGATAGGATATATCTCAAGGCTGTGCATGACCTATAAGTCATCCATAAAAAATAGTAGGATCCCCAAGTTTTGTCTTGGGACCCTCATCTCGTATAGCAGCAGCTCGTATCCTAGCCATCTATGAAGGAGTGAAGCAAAAGGAATGCTTTAGAAACCAATTGTGACTCTTAGCACTAAATGAGTGAATGAAGTGATGAACTCATAAGATTATCCTATAAAATTCTAAAGATAAAAAATGGATGTCATCATTCTGATTCATAGAAATCTAATTTACATTTTCTCTTGTACCAACAACACTGGTGAAACCTAGTCCTTGATACAAATTTGTCACAATTCAATGTACGAGTCATGATAAAACCTACTCTATCCCACCAGTAGGTACGTTGAACCATATGCTAAAGCAATATGCAATGCAATAAATTGGTGAAAAATTACCTAAATTCTAGAACTTAACAATTAAAGACTTAAATAACAATAATACAACAATGAAGGTCTATAATGTTGGGTGTATTAATGCATTCTAGCATTACTATTCTAGCCTTTTAGCCTTGTTTTGAGGATTATTTTTATGATATGTGTTGATAATGATATAAATGAGAATTTATGTGTCCAAGTATGTTTTTATAATTTTACTGGTGTTTTCAAACAAGTTTTAATTCAATTTGAGCATTTAGACTTCAACTAAGAAAACTAGCGTTACTAGCTTGAGCTAGGTGTTTTCTAGTCTATCGTGTTGGGTTCTAATGTTTTTAATGAGTTCATAAGGTTTTTATTTTCTATTAATATGTGAAAAAACTTGCTTATAATTTTCAAGGGTCAATTGGATTAAACCAAGGGTCTAAATAATGAGTTAAAGATTAAAGTGAAATTAGCCTATGCTTAGCTCGTGTTTTTGATTTACCATTTTAGATGTTGTGTTGTTTTGAGCTCTAAGTTTTGTGTTTAATTCTATAGGATTCTTTGTGAATGGATTATGATGATATATGAAGGATATAAAAGATTCAAATCAAGTGGAAACAACCAAAAAAAAGGCTTGGAATTGATCGACGGAAGCACAATACACAAATTGATGCAATTTGGACCCCTAAAATGTCTTGGGCACATGTAGACTGTGTGATTGGACAATGGGAGCATGATGAGCACCATTGGATTTAGAAGGGTACAAAAATTATTAAACTCCATATCGTGGTGTGTAGTCTATTGTCATTTTGATGTTCCGATGTTTTACGAAATATTTAGCATTATTTTCTTAGGAAAATTGTATGTTTTCAAGAAACTAAAGTGATATTTAATAAAGAATTTTAGTGTTTCAGTGAAAGGAGATAACCATAGAAGAAAAGTGGAAAAAGTAGCAGAAAGGGGGAATTGACGGTCAAAATGATAGACCGTCAGGTTTACGATGGACACCATATATACCGTCAAGTTAAACTAGAACAAGGCCTTCAGAGGTGTTGAGTGACGAACAATATGGTGGACCATAAGACATGGGACGGACCACCATATTGACCATCAATTCTTATCTAGAAGCTGCCTTCCAAAAGGACTCTCCGACGCTAAAGATTGCAGACCATCAATCCATCGAAGGACCGCCAGGTGTACCATCAGATGTTATCCAAAAACTGCCATTCGGATGAATCAAGTGATGGAAAAGATGGTGGAACATCAGATATTTGACGGTCCGTCATATGGACCGTCAAATAGGATGCAATTTTTTTGATTTTTAAATTTTAAATTCTTTTTTTAGATGGGACATATAAATACCAACTTTTAGGGTTAAGAACACATCTTTTACCTTTTACAAGTTTTCTTTTCATCTATTGAAATTCTTGGTATCCATGTACTTTGGGGAATTTCAGTATCAAATAATTGATCATTGAAGATTCAAGGACCGATTCTTGGGATTCTTTGTAAGTAAGCTTTCCATTTATTTATGAATAATACAAGAATGAATTCTTCATCCTCTATGGAGTGTTATGGCTAAATCTCATAACTAGGGTTATGGGATCCTTAATATGAAATGCATCAATGGGTTGGGAATCAATTTGAGTTCCATAATTGAATAACATTGCATAAAACTTTCTTCAATTTCATGACTATTCTTGGTTGCAAACTTGAGGAGTAAGGCCTAGAACACCTCTTGTCTGAGAGGAAAGTATTTGTGGGGAAAAGAAGGTGTTTACATGAATTCTAAGGGCCTGAACCTTTAGAGTAATAGCTAATGCCCTAATAGGATTCGCTTACATGAGAACTAGGTTGAAAGAATAAGGCATCCTATGAGTTTGAGAAAATTATAGGATAATCTATCTATTTAGGTTGAGAAACTAATGGATATAGAATAAGATTCAGCCTTTCTTGCAATTGAATTTGGTAAGTGGAACTCATAAATAATTCACAACCCAAATAGTGCTGGCATTTTGGTGACTATAACCCTGGTTTGATTAATCTCTTAAAGTTACGAAATATGGAGAAAATCATTAGTTGAACAAATCTTTTTACAATTTATCATTTTACAAATTAAAGAAAAACCAAACCCCCATTTTGGTTAAGAAACTCTTATCAACAGTCTAATAAAAATTACGACACTTAGTGAGCACAGTTGGGGTTGGGAGATCCTACACCAACCAACATGCTGCTTGTAATGGCAGATAGGTCGGTAAAATAGCCTGTTGAGGTTCTGTATGATGTATTAGTGAAGGTGGCTACCTTTATTTTCCCTGCAGATTTTGTTATTTTAGATTGCGAGGTGGACTTCGAGGTACCCATAATCTTGGGTCGACCTTTCCTCGCAACCAGAAGTGTGCTTATTGATCTCCGAGGAAATGAGATTTTATTTTGGATGAATGAAGTGGTGCATTTCGATGTACACAAATCAATGAAGCAGCCCAAAGAAATAAATGTGTTCTCTATAGTTGATATTTATTATAAGGAAGAGTTGGAATTATTTTTGGAGAAGCAGTTTACTGTTGAGCCATTGGCTGCTATGCTCATGAACTTTGATCGTGAGGATATTAATGAGTATGAAGAAACTATCTGTGGTTTGACAGGAATGGGGTCATATTCTTATGCCCCCAAGAAGCTAGATCTTGACCTTAAGAATCGGCCTTCAGCACCGACGAAGCTATCCATTAAAGAGCCACCAATGTTAGACTTGAAAGAGCTACCTAGTTATCTGAGGTATATGTTCTTGGGTAGTGGAAAAACGCTGCCAGTTATTATTAATGCTAATCTCGGCAAACAACAGGTAAAAGCTCTCATCTCTGTTCTTAAGAGATACAAGAGAGCTATTGGTTGGACTATTATACATATCATTGGTATCCCTCCTGGCATATGTATACACAAGATTCAGTTAGAGGAAGATTGTGTACCCACTAGCGTTGCCTAAATCCACCTTTGCAAGAGGTGGTGAAGAAAGAAATCATCAAGTGGCTAGATGTAGGGGTGGCGTACCCAATCTCAGATAGTAAATGGGTAAGTCCTATATAGTGTGAGCCCAAGAAAGGGGGCATGATGGTAGTGGCCAACGATAAGAATGAGCTAATTCTACTCAGGACTGTCACAGGCTTGAGGGTGTGTATGGACTACCGAAAGCTAAATTTGTGGACACTAAAAGATCACTTTACAATGCCATTCATGGATCAGATCCTCGATTGGCAGGCAGAGGATGGTACTATTTCTTGGATGGGTATTCCAGGTATAATCAGATCTCCATTGCATCTGAGGATCAAGACAAAATGACATTCACGTGCCCATATGGCACATTTCCTTTTAAAAAGATGCCCTTTGGATTATGTAATGCACCGGCTATATTTCAGAGGTGCATGATATCTATTTTCTCTTATATGGTTGAAGACACCTTGGAGGTGTTTATGGATGATTTTTCAGTGGTTGGAGATTCCTTTGACTTATGCTTGCTAAATCTAAGTCAAGCATTACAGTGGTGTGAAGAGTTTAACCTGGTCCTTAACTGGGAAAAATTCCACTTCATGGTGAAAGAGGGCATTGTTCTCGGTCATAAAATTTCTATGAAAGGTATTGAGGTGGATAAGGCCAAAGTTGAGGTTATTGAGAAACTACCCCCTATCTCTGTAAAACGGGTGCATAGCTTTCTTGGAAATGTAGGATTCTATTGCAGATTTATAAAGGATTTCTAGAAGGTTGTAAACCCATTATGCAAACTTCTTGAAAAAGAGGCCAAGCTCACTTTTGATGATGACTGAAAGCAGGCATTTGAATGCATTAAGATGAAGTTAGTGGGAGCTTCGGTTATTATTTCTCCCGATTGGACAAAGCCGTTTGAACTAATGTGCGATGCTAGCAGGGTGGTGCTTGGAGCTATGTTGGGCCAGAAAAAGGATAAGTTGTATCATCCAATTTACTATGCCAGCAAATCCCTGAATAGGGCTCAAAATAACTACACTGTCACTGAACAAGAACTTTCGGTTGTGGTTTATGCCTTTGACAAATTCAGGGCGTATTTCCTAGGGACTAAGGTGGTGGTCCATATGGATCATGCAGCTCTGAGGTACTTAATGGCTAAGAAAGATGCGAAGCCAAGATTGATCCGGTGGGTATTGTTTCTTCAAGAATTCAACTTTGAGGTAAAGGATCGTAAGGGATGCAAAAATCAGGTGGCTGAACACTTATCCAGACTGGAATGTAAACAAGCAATCAAGGACAAGTTAGATATTGATGATTCCTTCCCGGATGAGAAGATACTAGATGCTATGTTCGAGCAGATTCCATGGTATGCTGATTTTGCAAACTACATAGTAAATGAGGTGATGCCAGATAATCTTTCCTTTCATCAAAGGAAAAAGTTCCTTCATGATGTTACCCAGTATTTCTGGGATGAGCCCTATCTTTTTCGGCAATGTGCAGATGGTGTTATTAGGTCCTGTGTACCAGATATGCAGATACTGAATATTTTGGAAGCATGCCATGCTTCACCTATTGGTGGTCACCATACAGGTGACCGCAATGCTCAGAAAGTACTGCAGAGTGGCTACTATTGGCCCACACTATTCAGATATGCATATGAGCTCATTCGTAGATGTGATCAATGTCATAGACAAGGATCAATCTCCAAACGTCATAAGATGCCAATGTCTAAGATGATGGAGGAAGGGTTATTTGATGTATGGGGAATTGACTTCATGGGCCCATTTGTAAGCCCGAATGGGTTAAAATACATCCTAGTAGCTGTAGACTATGTATCAAAATGGGTAGAAGCTATGGCGTTGGCTGACAATGAAGGAAAAAGAGTTGTGGCATTTCTGAAAAAGAACATATTCTCCCTCTTTAGAGTACCAAGAACAATTATAAGTGATGAGGGATCCCATTTCGGCAATAAAGTCTTCAGGGCTGTGCTGACGAAGTACGGAGTAAAACAACACCGTGTAGCAAATCTTTACCACACAAAAACTAGTGCGCAAGTGGAGGTGTCAAATCGCGAGATCAAGGCCATTCTCTCCAAAATGATGAATGCCAGTAGACAAGATTGGTCTTGAAAGCTCGATGACTCCTTGTGGGCGTATCGAACTTCTTTTAAGACACCAATTGGCATGTAACCATATCAGATAGTTTATGGGAAGGCATGTCATTTGCCAATTGAGCTGGAACATAAAACCTTGTGGGCTTTAAAAAGGTTGAATATGTATTGGAAGAAAGCAGCTGATCTAATATTGGAGAAGATTAATGAGATCGATGAATTCCGTCTTAGAGACTATGAAAGAGCTAACTTGTACAAAGAAAGGATGAATAAATACCATGACCAAAGGATTACATAGAGAGAATTTATGAAACGTGATTTGGTCCTTCTTTTCAACTCCAGACTGAAGCTATTTCCGGGTAAGTTGAAGTTTAAATGGTCAGGACCATTTAAAATTAACCAAGTCTACTCATATGGAGTAGTCGAGCTTGAAAACAGAGATGGTAGTGTCTTCAAAGTGAACGGGCAAAGAATCAAACTTTATATTCGTCCAAAAGACCTAATTAAAAGTGTTGATGTCTTTTACCTCGATGAAGTCTGAGTATTCGAGATACCTAAGTCATCCCGCGACGTTAAATTAGGCGCTAGTGGGAGGCAACCCACAACATGTTGTTGTAACCATAAGTAGAGTCTATTTTATGTTTTTGGGAAATTTTGATGTGTTTATGAAGTGTGCAGGACCAGAGGTGCTGTAAACAGGAAAATTAGGTCCATTTGAGCTACTGGAAAGTTGCGACGGTACACTTGATGGACCGCCAAACTACTAACGAACTGCCATACTTAACCATCAAAAATAGGAAGGAAAATTCATTCACTGGATAGGGCATGGCGGCGTGAGTGGAGGACCGTCAAGTATATGGTGGACCATCAAAGCAGCCATCAAAAGTGAGACTACTGACCTGCATTCTAGTAAGTAGTGACGGCCAATTTGATGGTAACGACTATGGTTGACCATCCCATTAACCGTCACACCAAAATAGAAACTCATCGACTCGGCTGAGGGGTGACGTTCCCAGTGGTGGTCTGTCACACTTATGATGGACCATCAATTTGACCGTCACTTTAACCCTAATTTTGAATTGGGTTGGGTTAAATTGGTACTCTTTATAAGTACTCCGTATTTGAGCCGGAATGAGATTTTAAGAATAAAATTGAGCGGGTACACTCATTGTAACCGTTCCATGACCTTTGATTTTGCCACTTCTCTAAGATTTAAAGAATCTGAACTGAGTTATCCTATCTGAGACTCCTTCACTCCATCACTTTTCTATTTAAGCTAGGTCATTCTTTCCCTATCCCCATCACAAACTAAAGAGTAACAGAAGTGATAGAAGTTGCAAGTAGTTCAGTCTCTGAAGTCTCAAGCAAGTAGAATACTGCAACATTAAGGTATGAGCATTTACTTCTTTCCTCTTGTTCATTTGAAAAGTAAGGGCATGGATTATTTCATGATTTATTCTAATGGTGTTGAATTTGAATGATTTATGCTTAATTTTGATTTAGTTGATGAAGTCTTGCTTAAAATGTGGTTTTAATGCTATTTCTCAAGCTAAAAATTGATTTGATCTTAAGCTGCGTTGAAAATTAGTCGAACCGATAAATGTGCCTGAGGACGAAGGTCTGACGGTTAACATGGCGGACCGTCAACTTTGTGATGGACCACCAATTTGACCGTCCCAAAGGTCAAACACAATGAGTTTCTAAATTGTATTTGACGGTCAGACTGGTGGACCATCAAGATTTTGACGGACCACTAAGTTGACCGTCCCAAAAGTCAAAAAAATGAAACATATTGAAAAAAGCTGACGATGGATCTGATGGACTATCCCACCATTGATGGACCGTCAAATCTTCCGTCAGGCGTTACTGTGACCTATTTTTGCGTTTGTTTTACCTTGCACTAATTTCTTAATCCATTTTTAGGTGACATGGCTCGTAAAAATACACAAAATAAGGGAGTAAAATCTCAGTGAGGTAGAAACACATCCGCACCGGCCTATAACACCAGGCAAACAGAAAGAGAAGCCATCATAATCACCCAGTCTAAGGAGGGGAGTGACAATAACATTAGTTTCAGCGATTCAAGCCTAGATAAAGCGACAGTTGCTTCAACTCACCCATCACCTATAGAAGGTGAAACAGAAGCGGCTAATGTAGAGAACTAAGTAGAAGTTCCTGAACCTGAAGCTGAAAATGTGATCGGACGAAGGGATCCCCAAGTACGAGATGCTATTAGGTGCCAAATTGAGGGAGCACAAAAAGAGTTCTATGATGGTTTTCATCCCACTACTCGAGGGATCCAGAGATCGTTCTCTTAAGTACATTAGATTATGGCCATGGAGCTTCATGAATACCAAAACTAGAATGCCGATTCAATGATTATGGATTGGCATAGATGAGCATGCCTCCAGGGGAGTACCAACCAAACTGGGTAAGGTAATTCTTTGAAAATTATATTTTTCTGGTAAAAGTTGAATGTCCAAAGAGGACTTCGATTTTGAATAGACCAAATAGGGAATCTATTCCACTTCGAGGAGTTGTTGTTGATATCTTAGCCTGACCTATCAATAGAATGTTGTTTGGGCTAGTATACGAAGCTACACCTGCTATCCCTAATTTCGAATATAGAATGAGAAATGCTTCTGGCCAGAGACATTACGCAGCATTGTTGATCACTGATGATGGAAGTTCGTCTTGAGTAACTAACCCCAAAGAATGCATTGCAAAATTCACACTTAGTTTGAAGGCTAAGTTCTGGTAGGCTGTTGTTCAATTGAGGTTAGTACATACTAAAAGAGATGGAAACATTGATAATCACAAGGCCGTGACAGTATCCAATTTGGTTTCAAGTTTGGACATTGATTTTGGCCAGCTAATTACAGGCGAGATGTTTGTGAGGGAATATAAGCAGACTACTTCCATACCTTTCCCATGTTTGATTACTGCATTATGCAAACAAGATGGTATACCGCTGATTCGAGGCATTGATAATGAAGTTTCATCCACTCATAAACAGGACATTGAGAAGTCCAGAGATGAGTAAAAGTTTAACATTCGAGTGAACAAGCCTCCAGCACATCATTCTGAGTCTGCACCAGTTCCCGAAGCCACAGAAATGCCCGAAGGTATGACTTTACCTATTACCACATATGTGCCTCTTGGTTATGTGCCCTAGGGTACGTCTGCAAGATTAGATTCTACATAGTTTGCTAGTGGAGCAGATTTTGTGGAATACAGATTCAACCCGGTGAATTTTGTCAAAGTTGTAAAGAATGAAAAGAGGTTCCAGAGGCAGTTAGAAAAGTGGGATGGAGATTTCAAACCTTTTGTGGATGAAATCATGGTCGAAGAACTCAGGCCATTTCAAAATATTCAAGTGAGGATAGATAACATGGAAGCTCGCATCAACAAAAGGCTAGATTCGCTATCTCTTCCTGATCTTGGTAAGCTAATGGCTGAATTTGAGAAGGCAAAGGCTAACATAGCTACGTTAAAGAAGAAACAATCACAACCTCCTACATTTGATCTGACTTTGGCAGTAAGTGATGATGATGAGGGTATTCTGGATCTGATGGGTAGATCAGTGAAGGATAAAAGAAAGCAGCAAATGGATGAACAAGAAACAAGGAAAGAAGAAAAAATGAGAAAGACAGAAGCAATGTCACCTGAGGAATTAGACTAGCACAACCTGAGGAGAGCTGTGAAGAAATAAAAGAAGAAAGCTGAAACGAAGCAAAGAGAACAAGAAAATGAAGCGGCAGGAGTTTCTACTAGTGCTACCCCAGAAAGGGGGCGAAGTGCAGGTTTAATTTGGGAAACCATCCCTCAAAATGTCGAGGGTGAAGTTGTTAGAGCTCCTACCACCATAGGGGCCAAAATTTTGTAGGGTGAGGACAATGGAGACTCATCACAGTAGACAGATGCCTCAGAGGAGTGAGAGGCCACAAAAATATCCCATTTCTCATGTACGGTAATTTATTGCTTTGAGGATGATGCATAGTTTTTTGTGTAGGGGTGGGGGATTTACACCATGGTTGGATGTTGTTGCCGATATTCTGAATCCAATCATGTGCTATCTAGTAGAAGATGCATGTCTAGATTGTTTTTATTTTTGTATTTAAATTCTGCAAAGCTTAATGTAAATACAAGTGTTTAATCTATGAATTGGTTTTGTTTCAGCACTTAGTTGTAAATATGGAGAATGAATGATGTTGGAATAAGACGTTGAACATGTGTCTGTAATTATTTACTTTTTCAGTTAAACATGTGCAAATAACCATCAGTAATTCTGTATTCAGCATTGGTCTGTAAAAAAGTGCATGAATCATGTAATGAACATTCGGAGAATTGTCAAGGATGTTTAAATTCGATGCCTGTGGGTGTGAGGATTTAATTGCAGTTCTTTCATAGGATAAGACCTAGAACTTTCCTGATCCATGGATACAGTCTTCTAGTGGAGTTATTAGGATAGGATAACAGGCCTCCTTGAAGTTCTAAACCTTTTAACCTAAAGAAGCAACCTGTCCTAAAAGATTGTTCCTGTTTGAACCTATCTTGTACCTCTAAGAATTAGTTTAACCTCCTTCCCCTATCAGTAACTCTCTATAGGACTTTAACATTCGGCTCTAAACTTAGACAAATGCTAACAATGTATATTTTAACTTAGACGAAGCATCTAAGTTGAGGGTGGCTAGTGTAAAAAAAAATAAAAAAATGAAAGACCTCAATGGAGTGTGAGATAGAATCCAATTAGAAATAATTAGTCACTTCCTGCATTAGCATAAGTTGAGGGTGATTGGTTTTTCTATTTGAAAAAAATGACATAAGTAGCAGATTGAGGGTGAAAATATGCTAAGGCAAGGAGAGTTAAGTTTCAATGAGTCACTTCACCTGGAAAAATACCCCACCTAATCCTAAACCTTTTTGTAAGCCTTGAAAAGACCTGTTTGATCCTAGTGAGTCAACCGTGAGAACGTGTCATATGGCCAGGGCAAGCCTATGGGTACTTAGGCTATGTTTGAAACTTTTTTTTGTGAGTGTGAGAGCTGGAAAGTGTCCATATCATATAATGAGTGGTGGACTTCTTTGTTGAGAGGGCAATCAATGTTTTACTGAATTTGCTTTTATCCGTGGGATATAAGATTCATGCTTGTGTGCTGAATTATAAAAAAATGCTGGCTGTGGATTCTGTTGTGTTAAATGCATCAGATTAAGCTGATGAGTAAATGTTTGCATAAGATAATGTTTCAATGGTTTGTTGCCTGTCACTTTATTGTTCATGTGCACAAGTTGGTGTTGAGTTACTTGAGGTCAAGCAGTGATCTTAAGTTGAGGGTGTTGATGTTCCGGTGTTTTACGGAACATTTAGCATCATTTTCTTAGGAAAATTGTATGTTTTCAAGCAACCAAAGTGATATTTAATGAAGGATTTTAGTATTTCAGTGAAAGGAGATAACCACAGAACAAAACTGGAAAAAGTAGCAAAAAAGGGGAATTGACGGTCAAAATAACGGACCGTCAGGTTTAAGATGGACCGCCATATATACCTTCAAGTTGAACCAGAACAAGGCCCCCAGAAGAGTCGAGTGACGGATAATATGGCAGACCATAAAAAATGGGACGGACCACCATATTAACCATTAGTTCTTATCCAGAAGCTGTCTTCCAAAAGGACTCCGCGACGGTAAATATGGAGGACCGTCAGTCCAACGATGGACCGCCAGGTGTACTGTCAGATGTTATCTAGAAACTATCATTCAGATGAATCAAGTGACGGGAAAGATGGTGGACTGTCAGATCTTTGACGATCCATCATATGGACCGTCAAATGGGACACGTTTTTTCCATTTTTAAATTTTAAATTCTTTTTTTAGCTAGGACATATAAATACCAACTTTTAGGGTTAGGAATGCCTCTTTTACCTTTTACAAGTTTTCTTTTCATCTATTGAACTTCTTGGTATCCAAGTACTTTAGGGAGTTTCAGTATCAAATAACTGATCATTGAAGATTCAAGAACTGATTCTTGGGATTCTTTGTAAGTAAACTTTCCATTTATTTATGAATAATACAAGAATGAATTCTTCATCTTCTATGGAGTGTTGTGGATAAATCTCATAACTAGGGTTATAGGATCCTTAATGTGAAATG
The DNA here is from genome assembly GCF_002878395.1 of Capsicum annuum. Classification (NCBI taxonomy): domain Eukaryota; kingdom Viridiplantae; phylum Streptophyta; class Magnoliopsida; order Solanales; family Solanaceae; genus Capsicum; species Capsicum annuum. The sequence goes on from NC_061113.1 coordinate 125,298,207, forward strand.
TATCGATGGGTTGGGAATCAATTTGAGTTTCATAATTGAATAACATTGCATATCCTTTCTTCAATTTCATGAATTTTCTTGGTTGCAAACTTAAGGAGTAATCCCTAGAACACCACTTGTCTGAGAGAAAAGTGTTTGTGAGGAAAAGAAGGTTTTTACATGAATTCTAAGGGCCTTAACCTTTAGAGTAATAGATAATGCCCTAATAGGATTCGATTACATGAGAACTAGGTTGAAAGAATAAGGCATCCTATGAGTTTGAGAAAATTATAGGATAATCTATCCATCGTTGAGAAACTAATGGATATAGAATAGGATTCAACCTTTCTTGCAATTGAATTTGTTAAGTGGAACTCATAAATAATTCACAACCCAAATGATGCTGGCATTTTGGTGATCATAACCCTGGATTGATTAATCTCATATAGTCACGAAATATGGAGAAAATCATTAGTTGAACAAATCTTGTTACAATTTACCATTTTACAAATTAAAGAAAAACCAAACCCCCATTTTGGTTAAGACACTCTGATCAACAGTCTAATAACAATTACGAAGCTTAGTGAGCACAATGTTCCCTGTAGGATTCGACACCAAACCGAGTTGGGTTCTATATTTGACAGCGACCGCTTACACTTTCTACTGAGAGTTGTAATTTGGGTGTATCACAGTTGTCCCAAAATAGTAGCTCAACAAGATTACACTGCTTTATGATGAGGACCAAAATTGGAAGAAAAGTTCCTAGTGATGGCATTTGGCACTATACCGCAATGTGGTGATGCCTAAAATGGGGATAATATTCCGTGTATGAATAATAAAAATGTGGAAACCTAATCCAAGTCGGTTTATGACCTGTCTACTATATATATAACGTCCAAAATACATTTTAATAATCTTGGGACATCTTGGAACACCCTATATCAAGTGGAACATCATTAGAGGCTACCACAACCTTTTCTTTTTATGTTTTATCATTCTTTAATTTAGTTTCTTTATGATTTGTATCATCAGTCCAAGGGATTGGATGACGAATATTTCCATTTAAGGCTAAACTCCCTTTCCGGGGTTAAGCCTAAGAGCATAAATACTTTCTTTTTGAATTAAATTTATTTGAGTTACTCATCATTATTGGTTGCTTGTTTATTATTGTTTTAGTTATTTTATGGGTTAATAACCCATAATATATATATATATATATATTATCGAACTTTTTAGCTCGGGAGAGGGAATAGGGAGATAAAACATGGGAATAAACAAAGTAGGGTCTGTATTGTTTTATAAAAGAAGGAATTCAAATTAGTGTCTAGGACAGAGATGTACTTAGATGCCTTACTTGATTCAAACGTAGGATGTTAGGTTTAAAACACTTAATTGGATTATTACATCCCCTCTCAATGATGTATTTGTAATATCTATATTAGGTAAACAATTAAGGGTCGGGGAACCATTATCATGCAATTAACCCTATGAATCAATAACCAAGATAAGAAAGTTAATGAATGAAGTTCAATAGCATAGTATGAATGTTCTTAATACTTAACCCTAGGCCTCTATCCATTGATTGTCCAAAGTTACTACTTTTTTGCATTAGTTTAGTTTACTTTTTAGTTTACAATTCCAAAACTATATTGCTTTCTTTTTCTCAATTATTAAACTAGAATGGGATAGTTGTTTGACAGTAGTACATTTGGGATTGATACTTGGCTTCTTGAAGGCCACTTTACTACTTGATATGACTACGTATACTTGCATGTGCACTTGGGCGCTGTCAGTCTAATAGATGGATAGGAAATCAACAAATATCCCAAGACCCTATAATGTTTCTACAAGAGTTACTATGAATGAAGTATAAGTAATGGGTAGTCAAATACAATCCATCTAAAAGATGAAAGACTGTACATAGATAAATAGAAAGAAAAAGGGCAACTCCGACTCCAAGAGCTCACCCAATCTCCAAAATCAATCCTGCATGAATGTTGAATTAATGGCGGTAACCAGTACTTGGATCTACACCAAAAAGGTACAAAAGTGTAGTATAAGTACCAAAACCATGGGTACTCAGTAGGGATAATTGATCGACTGAGGTAAATCATTATATAAGTACGATAAGACATAAGATAGAATAAGCTAAGTCAAGGTAAAAAAGGTAAACTTGGAAATACGCTCTGACACCACTGTATGTAAATAAATAAATGCATACGTGATATTAAGATAAAGATCACACAATTATAACTACAAGATTGGACCCATAATCTAATAAGTACGGAAAAGTAATAACCCAATGTAGGACTCTTAAGCCTGGAGGGTACAATCAATGAACTATGCAATCGAATAGCCAGCCATAAATCACAAATTTATCATACCATAACTGAAAATCCATCTAAACCATATTATATCATACATAATTCCCAATGGTACTACAATCCGAACTCAATAGTATTATCATCATTTGCTGGGCCTAAATCAGAACTCATATTATCAAGATCATTATCAACTGTCGGACTCAAACTAAAAATCATATTTATAAATCTTATTAACAAACCATATCAAAAAGCCATACCAATAGACTATAAGAATACCATATCTATTAATTCATGCCAATAACCATGCCCATAGGCCATGCCAATAGTCATGATCATAAGTTATTTCAACAGTCAAATCCGTAAGCCACATCATTTCTATGACCTATTAGTAATATCTATAATCCATACCATATCTATAAGCCATTATCATATCAATAAGCCATTGTCATATCTATAAGACATATCATATCTCTAAGGAATGTCATAACTATAAGCCATTAATCATTAATCATGTTGATATCTATATCATTAAGCATGTCGATAAGCCATATTACTAATCATATTTGGAATCCATACCCATAACCATATACAGAAAAGTCATATCATTATTCAAATATGTAAATCATATCATCAGTCATACCTGAAAGCCATATCAATAATCATACGTAGATAAGTCATATCGTGTGTATAAATTATATCATTAATTATGTTCGAAAGCCATATCAATAATCATATCTAGAAAAGTCATATCATATCTATAATTCATATCTTTAATAATGTTCGAAAGCCATATCAACTATCCTACACACACACACACACACATATATATATAACCCATATCATTAATCAATACCCAAAATTAGCATCAATCTTTTGGTAAGAAACCACAACCTTATTAAATATATTCAATCTCCTCAAATCTTAATCCAAATATGTGTAACGGTATTCCATAAAAGCCTTGGCCTAAGGTGGGCTGAAGGGGCCTACTTTGAATACCTAAAATCCATTTTAGGCAGCTTCTACCTTGGTTTGGGTTTAGGTATCTAAGTTCATTTATAGATGTTTAATAAGTCATAAATAGCCTTAAGATAGTAATCCTTCCCAAATACATATCAACTAACATAATTTCCCTTAACTTAAGTATCGAAGGCCACCCTAAGTATGAATGACTAAGGAATTTCACCTAGCTTAAGTAGCTAAGACATTTTTATTCTAAACATGAGCCATGAAGCCTAACCCACCTAATACGTGAATAACTAAGCTAAATACTTTAAGTTTATGGTTCTAAGATAGCCTAACAATCCAACTAAACCAAATATCATGACCCATACTTACAATACCTAAATCCCACCCCATATATGGAATAATATCATAAGCATACTATGATATAGATTAATCTCTGAAGAAGGTTAACATATCCTATCAGGCACCAAAGAAAAGCTTGACTAATCTACTAAATTATAGATTTTCCCTTCTGAGAAGCTTTTACAGGGTGCTACACTATCAAAATCACATTTTACTCATCAAAATGCGAATAAGAATACCCATATTGCGCTATGTGCTTTGGTTCCAAAATAGTGTAAAACTCCCATGTGGGGCTTATTTTTGAAATCACACTTTCAAAATCAACACAATGTCTCTCTATGGTCAAGGAACCTTTACCCTAAAAATAGGTGAATTTTGAGCTTTAATGGTGATACAACTAAGCCAGTAAGCTTTTAAGGATTTTAACGGAAGTATGGATAAATCAACCACTAAAATAATGGAATTTTATTGCAAATTCAGTGGGAAATCACATAAATTAATGATACTAAAACTACACAATCACTCGTAATTGATTATGGTAAGAACTCCCACTTTTTAGTCTTTAAGATTTTAAAGTGTAACACCCCAAAAATCCAAACCAATGCTAGAGTCATTTTCAAGCTCATGCATAGTACATTATTGTTCTTTGATAGTTTTATGAGTTAGTTTGATGTATATTAGGGTCTCAAATAACTCCCAGATAATAGATGAATCAAAATAACCCTTACCGATTGAAATTTTGATAAGAATGTTTCTTTAGTCAACTTTAAATGAGCATATCTTTTTCTCTACTAATAATTTTCTAGCCCACGCCCCACCAAATGGTAGGAAAATGAATTAGCTTTCCAATAGTACCAATTTTGCCCAAATTTGATACTCGGGGTGAGAAGTTATGGGTTTTTAGTGAAATCAGTAGCTCCATACAAGCCACACCGCATCGTGGTGACCCCAAAAATAACCTTCGTCCTTTCCCAAGGTGTCATCGCAATTGCCACCGCATTGCGCCAAGGGTCTATTTTCCAATTGTCTATTTCTAGTATGTCATTGCGACTGCTACCATATCGTGCCAAAGTACGAGTTTGGATTGTCATTTTCTAGTGGCGCAACACGATAGAACCACATTGCGCCGCTAGGAAAAATGGAAATTTTGGCTTTCCAGTGGCCCAACGTGATTGCACCGCATCATGCCGAAGCCAAAAATTTGGATTTCTAGTTTTGAATTTTTAATTTTATGGACCATTTAGTCTTTTACCATAGCCCTAAATCTGTCTAAACATGGAATTTAAGTTCGTAAATACCACTTTTACATCACTTTTAACAATTTTTCCCAAATTGAAATCACTATCTCTGAAAAGAATAAACCCTTGCCTTTAAAATTCAAGATCAAATCTCCAGAAATTCACTATCAACTCTAATGAATTCATCAACCCAGGTATGTTAAGTATTCATCCATGGGTTCATTCCACCCATGGTGTCCAAGTATCCTCTTTTAAATTTAAAGTTGTGATATTTACAAGTTATTTTGATTTTAAATTGTTATTTTAACCATGAACTCCCTTGAATTGCAATTCTATACCATGTTTACATGAAATTGTTGTTGTTTACGAGACAACACTTGTTCTAATGTTTTTATTCACCAAATTTAAATCATGATTAAGTGTTATTGATGTCGAAATCATGCTATTACTCCAAGTTTCATACTATTCCTATGAGTATCTTAAATTATGAATAACAATTGTTTGATAAAATGCCTAAAAGAATGAATATTTGATAAAAGCTTTTATGTTATGTCCTCAAAGATTAAGTACTATTTTACTATTATTGCTATTGAGTCCTGGGGGTTATGAATACCCAAAAACTTAGCTGTTTATCTAGTCTTAGTATCATCAAAATAGTTTTAGAATATGTTATGAGCCTTATCAGTTCAATCAGCCATCAGAATCCGTTAAACTTAGAACAGTTCAACATTTCAAGTCAGTTTAGTAGGGAGTAGGATTTAGCACCGAGCAAGTACAGGGATGGCAACTTCCCTATTAGATAGGTAGAGTAATTAGTAGCTATCTCTGTACTATAGAACTACACAACCATCATAGGATATAAGAAGTCACTCGTTAGTTTAGTGTTGACTACCTCGTAGGGGTCTTCCGTCAGTTCAGGATTGACACCCTTAGTCCTTCAGGATAGTACATCAGTATAGTGGATCCACACAGCCAATGTTAGTACCCATGGAATGGTACTAACACCCTTCCAACTGGGGTTATAGGTTTGACCTTATTAGCTCAGAATTAGGCATGTTGGTTAGATAATACCTTGCATAGTCTCAGTCTAGTAATCAGTTCAGTAATTCAGTTTTAGTTGCTTGACCATAGCATATAGATATTAGTGATTCAGTTATTATATTTCATTATTTTAGTATTTACAGATTATATTCAGAACATGTTATATGGTTTGTTATACATCCTCAGTACTTACAGATTTCATACATCCTCAGTATTTATAGATTTTACGTATCCTCAGTATCTATAGATTTCATACACTCTATTCATTACTTTATGTTATATATATATATATATATATATATATATATATATATATATATATTCAGATAGTTATTATTCATGTTCATGAAACCATGCATACCAGCCTACCTCATTTAGCATACCAGTACATTATAAGTACTAATCACATACTCTTTTCTTATGCTATGATGTATCATATCATAGGTTCGGACGCTCAATTCCCAGATCGCACATAGATTTTCTAGATTATTAGCCATAGCAGTGGTGAGTCCTCGTATTTTGAGGACTTGATTATTTAGCTTAGATTACCTTACCAGTTTTAGTCATTTCCATTAGTCGAAGTTAGTTGGGGGTTTGTACCATCAGCTCCTCAGTCAGTCAGTAGAGGCTTTTTAGACTATTTTAGACAGTTATTGTATTTCTCAAATTTCAGTTGTCATTGTCATACATTTCATTAGTATTATCAGTTATGCCTTACAGATTTTATCAAATCTATGGCTTAAAATCTTATGGGATTCCTCAGTTGAATTCCACATATGTCATGTTAATACCAGTTTTACTTAGTGCTCATAGCATGTAGTAGTTTACGGGTTAGCTTGCGATTCCTTAGGACTGTAAGCACCATATGATGCCCAAGGTGTACTCTTGGGGCATTACAAACTTGGTATTAGAGACTAATGTTTTAAAGTGTCCAAGGAAGTTTGAAAGTTGCATCAAGTAGAGTATTGTGCATGGGTGTGAAGTGCGCCACACTTATGGGCAAGGGGCTACAAGGCGTTTGAGAAAAGTTTCCCTTCTTTCAGTGTTCATGTCGTTTGATTGAGCACGATCTCACGTTAAACTTTCTATCTAATCTATTCTTCCTTTCGTTTATAGAATATTCCTCCTAAAAAGACAAATGGAAGAAGAAACGTAAACCAACCAGCACCTCTACCTATTCAGGAAGATGTCATTGGAGATAAGGGAAGCCAAGGTATTAAATTTTATTAACTTGAGGAAGGGTAACATGAGTGTGAATAAGTATTCCCTCAAGTTTACTCAGTTGGCTAGGTATGCTCGTTATGTGGTAGCTGATAGCAGATCTAAGATGAGTAAGTTTGTGTTTGGTATATCTAATAGTATGGTCAAGGAGTGTTGGAATGCAATGCTGATTAAGGAGATGGACTTGTCTAGGTTGATAGTCCATGCTCAACAGATTGAGGAGCAAAAGACTAAGGAGAGAAAGGGGGAGAACAAGAAGGCTAGAATGAGTAGCTTTAATTTAAATCAGCCAAGGTCAAAAGATAGAAACCATCCTAAGTTCCATCATAAATCTTTTGTTCCAGTTCCATCTTTAGCTAGTGCCCCAGTACCCAAGTTCAGAAATGACAATCATGATAGGGCGCGGGGGCTCTAAGTCGTAGGGTAGTGTTAATAGTCCTCGTACAAATCTACTTTGCTAGAAATATGGTAGAAACCATCAGGGTAAGTGTAGATCTGGTAGTGATGTATTCTTTAGGTATGGCAAACCAGGCCATCAGAATCAGAAATGTCAAGTAGTTTCTTAGAAAGGTAGAGATCTGCACTAATAGGGCCAGTCCCATCAGTCATCAGTTCCAATCATCCACAGACTCAGTAGGGTGCCACTTCTAATGCTGCTAGTGGTCAGCGTCCAAAAAAATTGTATGTCCTTCAGTCTCGACAGCATTGCAAAAATTCTCCTGATGTAGTTACTTGTACATTATACGCCTTTCATTTACATGTTTATGCGTCATTAGATACTGGATTTTCTTTTTCTTTTGTAACCCTTTATATAGCCGTCAACTTCAGAATTCATCTCAAAATCTTAATAGAGCCCTTTTCAGTGTCTACCTTAGTAGGTGTCGTTATTGTAGCATCCAGGTATACAGGAATTGCCCGGTCACAATATGTCAGAAAGTCACTTCAGCAGATCTTGTAGAGTTAGAGATGATGGATTTTGATGTCATTCTCGGCATGGATTGGCTCCACTAATGCTATGATTCAGTTGATTGTAGAAACAAAATAGTTCATTTTTTGTTTCCAAATGAACCACTCCCTGAATGGAGGGGTAGTACTCCAACTCTTTGGGGTTGGCTTGTTTCATACCTTAGAGCAAGAAAGATGATATCCTAGGGGTGTATTTATCATCTTGTCCTAGTCAAAGACTCTAATTCTGAGACTTCTAATCTTGAGTCAGTTTTAGTAGTGAGGGAATTTCCAAATATGTTTCTTGAAGATCTTCCTGGAGTTCCTCCCGAGAGGGAAATTGACTTCGAAATAGACCTTCTTCTAAATATTCAGCCTATCTCTATTCTACTATACAGAATGGCTCCAACCAAACTTAAAGAATTGAAAGGATAGTTCAAAGATCTCTTAGATAAGGGATTCATCAGGCCCAGCATTTCCCCATGGGGCGTACCAGTCCTATTTATGCGTAAGAAAAATGGTTCTCTTAGAATGTTTATCGACTACCGTTAGTTGAACAAAGTCATAATCAAAAACAAGTATCCACTTCCCAGAATTGATGACTTGTTCGACAAACTTTAGGGTGCTAGTTATTTTTCTAAGATAGACCTCAGATCCAGCTATCATCAGCTCAGAGTTAGAGAATGTGACATTCAAAAAATAGCTTTTAGAACTCAGTATGGTCACTTCAAGTTTTTAGTCATGTTCTTCGGTCTCACGAATGGCCCAACAACCTTTACGGACTTGATGAACTGAGTGTTCAAGTTATACTTGGACATGTTCATCATAGTCTTTGTTGATGAAATCCTTGTCTACTCCTGTAACAAAAATGATCATACAGACCACCTCAGAATAGTATTGCAGACTCTTAGAGCCCATATATTGTTTGCTAAATTCAATAAGTGCAAATTCTAGTTAAGATCAGTAGTTTTCCTTGGCCATATTATTGGCAACGATGGAATTAGAGTTGATTCTCAATAGACTGAGGCGGTGAGAAACTATCCCAGACCCATATCTCCATTAGATATTAGGAGTTTCTTGGGTTTGGCTGGCTATTACCGATGATTTATTGAGGGATTTTTGTGTATTACATCCCTCATGTCTAGATTGACTCGTAGAAAAGTTAAGTTTCAGTGGTCAGATTCTTATGAGAAGAGTTTTCAAGAGTTGAAGACTTGACTCACTACAACCCAATTTTGACATTGCCAGATGGTTCAGATAGGTTTGTTATGTACTGTGATGCTTCTAGAGTATGGGTTGGGATGTTTTTTGACGCAGCGGGGTAAGGTTGTGTCCTATACCTCTAGAAAACTTAAGACCCATGAAAAGAATTACCCTACCCATGATCTTTAGTTAGCAGCTATTGTGTTTACCTTAAAGATTTGGAGGCACTATTAGTATAGGGTGCATATTAATGTATTCACCGATCACAAAAGCTTGTAGTATGTGTTTTCACAGAAGGATTTGAATCTGCATCAGAGAAGATGGTTAGAATTGCTGAAAGATTATGACATGAGCATTTTGTTCCACCTAAGCAAGGACAATGTAATGGCAGATGCCCTACGTAGATTGTCTATGGGTAGTATTGCTCATATCAAAGTTAATAAGAATAAGTTAGTGCAGAAAGTTCATCAGCTTACCAGATTAGGTATTCTTTTGGTTGATTCAACTGAGGGTAGTGTGTGGGTTCAGAATAGTTTAAAATCTTCTTTGGTTAATAAAGTGAAAGAAAAGCAAGATAGGGATCCTAGTCTAGTGAAACTGAAGGAGTCAGTCAGAGATTAGAAAGTAGAGGTTTTCTCCCAATGGGGAGATGGTGTATTGGGTTTCTAAGGTAGACTATGTGTGTCGTGTATTGATGATTTGAGACAATAAATTCTTATGGAAGTGCATGTGCACGTTACTCAATTCATCTAGGGGCCATAAAGATATACCGTGATCTGTGGTAAATCTATTGGTGAAGTGGGATGAAAAGAGATTTTGGAGATTTTGTAGTTAAGTACTCCATATGTCAGCAGAATAAGATTGAACATCAGAGGCCTAGTGGGTCTATGAAGGATTTCACTATTCCCACTTGGAAGTAGGAGAAAGTGAACATGGATTTTGTGACAGGTTTGCCTCATAATTATCAGCAACATGATTCTATTTGGGTCATTGTGGAAAGAATGACCAAATCAGCTCATTTCTTGCCAGTTCATACTTTTTATTCCACCGAGGACTATGCTAAGCTCTATCTCAAGAATTGGTTAGGTTGTACAGTGTTCTGTTATCTATCATCTCAGATAGAGGTACTCAGTTTACCTCTCACTTTTGGAAAGCTTTTCAGAAAGGTTTTGGTACTCAAGCTCACCTCAGTACAACCTTCCACCCTCAGACAGATGGTTAAGCAGAAAGGACCATTAGACCCTTGAAGATATATTGGGAGCGTGTGTAGTCGACTTTAATGGTAGTTGGGATGATCACTTGCCTTTGATTGAGTTCCCATATAATAACAGCTATCTTTACAGTATTCAGATGGGTCTATTTGAAGATCTACATATAAGGAGATATAGATATCCGATTAGTTAGTTTGAAATAGGAGAAACCACACTAGTAGGGACTGACTTATTGTTTGATGCTTTAGAAAAAGTTTAGATGATCAGGGAGAGGCTTAAGGCAGCCTAGGGCCAATAGAAATCATATACAAATATGAGGAGGAAAGATCTTGTGTTTGAGATTAGTGATTTCATATATCTAAATATCTCTCCCATGAAGGGAGTGAAGAGGTCTGGTAAGGAGGGAAAGCTTAGTCCCTGATACATTGACCCCTTCAGAATTTTGAGCCACTTTGAAAAGTTGGCTTATGAGCTTGAGTTTATTGGAGACTTAACATCAGTTCAACTAATATAGCATATCTCCTTGTTGAAGAAGTGTATTGTTGACATGACTGTAGTTGTTCCCTTAGAAAGCGTAGATGTTTAGAACAGTCTTTTCTATGAGAAAATTCCAAGTCAAAAATCTTGATTGACAAGTTCGTAGACTAAGTAACAAAGAAGTTCCCCTAGTAAAAGTTTTTGGGCAAAATTAATCCGTTGAGGGAGCCACTTGGGAAACAGAAGCAGATCTGCGGACCAAGTACCCTCATATTTTCTTCGCAAATTCATACTCAGCTTAAGGTAACAACCTTCATAGAATTTCTCTTTTCCATGCTTAGTTTCAGCTACATATCATTCTCATGTCAGTCATACATTCACAAAACTAGTTCATTCTTGAATCATGTTTCAAACTCAGTCATGTACTCATGATTTCATCATGTATATTCAGCATGTAATCTTAGTTCCTCAGTGTTTGCATCTTAACCAGTCTCATTCAAGGATGAATATTCTTAAGGGGGAGATATTGTAATACCTCAAAAATCCAAACCAATGCTAGAGTTATGTTTCAAGTGCGTGAATAGTAAATTATTGTTCTTTGATAGTTTTATGACCTAGTTTGATGTATATTAGGGTCTCAAATAACTCCCAGCTATTAGATGAATTAAAATAACCCTTGCTGCGTGAAATTTTTATAAAAATGTTGCATTAGTCAACTTAAAATAAGCATATCTTTTGCTCTATTCAGAATTTTTCAGCTCACAACCCATAAAATAGTAGGAAATTGAATTAGCTTTCCAACGATACAAATTTCTCCCAAATCTGATACTTGGGTGAGAAGTTATGGTACTTTTTGTGAAAGTAAAAGCTCAATACGAGAAGCACCGCCTCGCGGTAATCCCAAAAATGACGTTCTTCCTTTTTCAATTTGTCACCATAATTGCCACCACATTGCACCAAGGGGCTATTTCACAATTGTCCTTTTTCGGTGTGTCACTGCGATTGCTACCGCGTCGCGCCACTAGAAAAAATGGGCATTGTCAGCTTTTCGATAGCCCAACGCGATTGCATCGCATTGCATCAGAGCCAAAAATCAGGATTTCCAGTTTTAAAATTTTCATTCCAGGGATATTTTGGTCTTTTCCCATAGCCCATAATCTTTCCAGACACGGGATTTAATTCCCAAAATACCATATTTATATCTCTTTTAACAATTTTTCCGAAATTGAAATTGATCTCTCTCAAAAGAATAAACCCTAGCCTTCAAAATTCAAGATCAAATCTCAAGAAATTCACCATTAACTCTCACGAATTTATAAACCCACGTATGTTAAGTGTTTATATGTGAGCTCCTTCAACCTATGGAATCCAAGTATCCTCTTTTAAAATTAAGTTGTGATTTTTACAAGTTATTGTGATTTTAATTTGTGATTTTGACCATGACCTCCTATGAATTGAAATTCTATATCACGTATACATGAAATTGTTGTTGTTTAGCAGACCCCATATATTCTAATGTTGTTATTCACTAATTTAAATCATGATTAAGTGTTATTGATGTCAAAATCATGCTATTACTCCAAGTTTCATACTATTCCCGTTATGAGATTAAACTATGAATATCAAGTGTTTGATAAAATGCCTACAAGAATGAATATTTGATAAAAGCTTTCATGTTATGTCCTCCAAGATTAAGTACTATTTTACTATTATTTCTATTGAGTCCTAGGGGTTATGAATACTCAAAACTTAGATGTTTACCAAATCTCAGTATCTTCAGAATAGTTTCAGAATAAGTTATGAGCCTTATTAGTTTAGTCAGTCATCAAAATCAATTAAACTTAGAACTTTTCAGTATTCTGAGTCAGCTCAATTGGGAGTAGGAGTTAGCCCCAAGCGAGTGCAGGGATGGCAGCTTCCCCGTCAGATAAGCAGAGTTATTAATAGCAGTCTCTGTACTCCAAAAATATGTAGCCATCATAGGATATAAGGAGTCACCCATCAGTTTAGTGTTGACTACCTCGCAGGGGTCACCCATCAGTTTAGGCTTGACACCCTTAGTCCTTTGGGAAAGTACATCAGTTTTATGGATCCACACAGCCAACGTTAGTACTCGTGGAATATTACTAACACCCTTCCAAATGGGGTTACAAGTTGGGCATCGATTAGCTCAGATTGGGGCATGTCGGTTAGATGATCCCTCTCACAGTCTCAGTCCAACAATTAGTTCAGTAATTCAGTTTTAGTTGCTTGACTATAACATACTAATATCAGTGCTTCAATTATCAGATTTTAGTATTTCAATATTTACAGATTATATTTTGAATATGTTATATTCTTTGTCATGTATCCTCAGTACTTATAGATTTCATGCATCATCAAAATTTATAGATTTCACGTATTCTGTGTATCTACAAATTTTATGCACTCTATTAAGTACTTTATGTTATATATATATATATATATATATTTTCAGACAGTTATTATTCATGTTCATGAAACCATGCATACTAGCCTACCTCATTTAGCATACCAGTACATTCATAGTACTAATTGCATACGCTTTTCTTGCGCTATGATGTATCAAATCATAGGTTCAGATGCTCAGTTCGCGGATCGAGCATAGATTTTCTAGACTATCAATCGTATCAATGGTGAGTCCTCATATTTTGAGGACATGATTTATTTATCTTAGATTACTTTATCATTTTCAGTCATTTCTATTCAGTCGAAGTTAGTTAGGGGTTAGTCCCTTTAGCTCCTCAGTCAGTCAGTAGAGGATTTTCAGACTATCAGATAGTTAGTCAGTTTCTAAGATTTTAGTTGTCATTTTCAAATATTTTATCAGTTTTATCAGTTATGCCTTACAGATTTTATCAGATCTATGACTTAAAACTTTATGGCGTTCCTCAGTTAAATTCTGCATAAGTTATGTCATTACGATTTTACTCAGTGCTCATAGCAGGTACCAACTTATGGGTTAGATTATGGTTCCTTGGGATAGTAAGGACCGTGTCACCCCCAGAGTGTACTCTCATGGCATTACATAGAGAATGGATAAAAATGGTGAAACAATTGGGCTAAGCAGGTATTTGTACCCTTCCTAGGTGCACGGGTATTGCTTAAGCGAACATTGGGTTGCTTAACCGATACTTGTGCTCTGGTATACATAATAAATAGTTCTCTTGTGCGATATCTAGCTTCCTAAGAAAATGTCATGTACACGACATAAGTATCGCTTACACAATAGCATCCACACTGTCAAGCCATTCGCTTAAGCAACAAAATATGTTGCTTAAGCAATACTTATTGGTGCTTGGAAGATTGCTTAAGCGATCAAAAGCATCGCTAAAGTAATGCCCAAGCACCAACTGACTTGGAGAAATTTCAAGTCTCCTCAAACCCCTCAAGATACATTCGGAATACCATATACATAAATGAACTATGCTACCTTATCAACTTTAATGTTTTAGACTCAAGAGAGTAGTCAAAATTTTCATGTGAGGTTTTTCGATGAAAAATAGGTCCCACACCTACTTGCCATTTTTCTTACCTTTGACCAATAGTTCAAAATGAGTTCGGTAGTCTCAATACCTGAATCAAGGGTCCACCTAACCTAAAATTGACATTCCAAAGCTATTAGAACTATTAGAATTAGCATACGAGGTTTTTTAACTAAAGTTTTTGTCCAGTAGCTAATTTGAACCAACGAAGGCTTCAAAACAAGGATTTGACTCTAAAAAATAAATGAATTGTCCGATAACCAACTATTAGCTCAAACAATACATAAATGACTTAGGGAAGCTACAGGAAAGCTTTAAATAATGAAAATGAGCGGATATACAAAAAATGACCTGAGGGTCATTACACTATATAAATAGTTATTAGATTGTCTATAAATATAAATCATACCATAATAAGGAGTAAAGGTACTCAAAAGTGTACCCACACCCTCGGGAACCAATCTATAACCACCCTTTCTCAAATGATACAATAATTATTAAATATAATGTAACCAACTATCTTAAACTAACAATAACCTAAATCGCCCCTCATAAGCCCAAAAGGCACAATCAAACACTCAATGAATAACAACCATATATTTTTTCAATATGTCCCCCATATGACCGACATATACAAGTGATAAACAATTATTCTAATGATAAGAAATGCACAGAAATAAACAAATGTAACAAAAACCAATACTACCATACCAACTAATTGCCAAGTCATACCAAGTACATACACATTTTTCAGCTCTTAGGCTCGAAAGATAGGACCTATGGATGTTACATTTTCCAACATATGGTCCCCGGATAGATGAATCCATAGAGGACTTGAGATATTTTTATATACTACTTAGTCCAAAACCAGGTCTTCTAATAACCATCACACAAAATATATTTCATCCAGTACCAGAGAGAAATAAACATATAATAAGGTGTTCAAACTCAAACTGATGCAATCTACATAAATATATATAAAATCTAGAGCTCGATATTCTATTTAGGGAAAATATGGTATAATAATTAGAAAGAGTTTTGATATCCGTCGACCGAAGCAAATAAAAAGTGAGAAAAAAAGGAGCAGATAAAAAATAGTCTAGAATTAGCTGCAGTCTAAGTTTCATACACAATATATTTAGTTTAAATTTTTTTTATTAATTTATAAATATGGTGAAACTTCCATTTAAAAAATCAATTTTAAAGTTACAAAGTGGGCAAACTCTATTTTTTGAAAATAGTAGTAAAATTGAGGTTTGAGTTGAAATACTACTACTGAATGAGTGTGAATGCATCTAAATGTACACATACCATCACCAGTATCTAAAAATGCAAATGTAAGTGTCTAAGCGTCTTTGAAATAAACCACATGCTTTCAAAGAATAGAGAACTAACCTGGTATCCAATTGGTCTCATATCTAACGTATAATATTATATATATATATATATATATATGTACACACACCCAACCATATATATGTGTGTGTGTGTATAGACACACAAGATATCAACACTATAATTCAAGAACTATGGTAAACAAGGGCCTAAATCTAATAGAAGGATCTATTAAGGGATAACGTCCATTTCACTAAGTAATAGAAACGTACAACCATAACAAGTATTCTAGGCTAATGCTCGAGTTATATTTTATGGCACAACTAGGTACAACACTATCTTATAATCCATATTTAGCATGTGAATTATACAATACACAAACTCATATAGAAGAGTAGACCATAGCCTGTAACCGAAACACTGTATCAAACCATCCATGAACTATTTGTCTTTACTCCATGATCTCAAAAATGATATTTCACTATTAGATTTATAATATACATGTTAATATGATTTAAGTAGTACCTATATTAGAAAAATGGATTCCATGCCAAAAATTAAATCTAAAATAAGTTTATAGGACCCACATATGAAATCCTAAAATTAGACTCGTCATTAGGTCTTTTACGAGTCAAGGAGGATATGCCCAAAATTTGGTCATAACATAAGCTTAATAAACCACCAAATCAACCCTAACATATGAGAAAATCATGAACTTCAATGAAATAACTAGACTTTGAACCATGCCAAAAAGTTCATTATTTGATGTCTCTGCGATGGATATGACTAGAGGTATGAGTCATAATCCTTTGATATGAGTCGTATCCTCCTCTCATTCCTTCATGTACCTTGAGAAACCTAGTAGGAGGACACACTGCCCACTATATGACTTGGCCTATTCTTAATCATACCCAAAGGGTATGAATCATGCTGATATGAGTCGTATAGAGGTGTCTTAAAGCTTTGAGTGGACTATTTCGGGTACGATTGATGGATATGAGTTAGGGGTTGAGTGGTACCCTATGAATATAAATGAAAGGTGTATGGTCATACCATTGAAAATATGTGTGACCTAGGATAAGCCTAGGGTATGAGTTAGGGTACCACTCTATAATACCCCGAGTTTGTACTCCAAATGCTACACGGTACTAATAATCCCAAGGGACCACAAGCTAACCCATGAGTGGTACCTACTGCAATAACTGTTTAATAATAATATAATTATGCAAAAATTAGGAAAAAAACTTTCCATATGGTTCAAACTTGGAAGTAAATACTAAATACAGAAAACTGAATACTTATACATATATTTGAAATACTTTAGTCTGAAAAGCCTCTACAATTTAAATCATGGAGTTAATGGGAAAAGTCCACAAATAACTATAACTACGGAAAACTATACTAATAAACTGAAATACTAAAGAAAATAATCATGTCCTTAAACTATAAGGACTCACCACTGACTCTGAATATTGAAAATCTGAACTGCTAAGGATACTCCGGAGCCCGTACGTCTGAACCTATTATATAAGACATCATAGCATAAAAAAAAGGTTTGCATTAGTACTTTGACTATACTAGTATGCTAAGTGAGGTAGGCTGAGATAAATGGATTCATATGCATGAACAATACTAACTGAAAGACATGAATATAACTAAACGAGACTACATGCATAAGTACATAAACTGTAACAAAGATCATGATAACACTGGATACTGAGTTTTGAATATTGATTAACTGGTATCTGTGTTTACTAATTCTATATTACTGATAACTAAATGACTGTATCTGAAAGACTTGATCTTATAGAACTATGCTGAGTTTCATACTGAGATGAGTGACTGTGTCTGACAGTCCTGAATCGGTAGAACTGAACTGAGTTATATACTGAGATTGAATCTAAAACTAAAACTATGGGAGGTAATCATCTAACCGAAATTCCCCTTTCTAAATAAATCGGGGTCCAACCTATAACCCCAGTTGGAAGGGTGTTAGTACCATACCACAAGTAAAGACAACTAGCTGTAGTTTTGTCCTAGTTTAGCGAGTGACACCTGATATCAGTCATAACTAGTAAGTGATCCCAAAGTAAGTCATTCCTATCTAATGGGTGACATCTCATAACCTATGCTGGCTATATTATTCAGGAACTTAGGGATTAATTATAGGGACCCAGTCCTAGCTAACGGGTAAGCCCCCATCCCTAGGCTGCCTCGATGCTGAATCCTACTCCCAAGTGAATAGACACTGAACTGATTCCTACTTCATACTAGGCTTGCCTGAATTGCTACAACTTATACTATCAAACTGAATAGTACTTAGTTCACTGAGTTTCGTTAACTAATGAAATACTAATGAATTCTGTTAACAGACTGAATTTACTGAGGTTTGATTTGAATATTGAACTGGACTGGACTGATACTAAGTCTATTGAGTTTTTCCTGAGTTCTATAACTGATTGAGAGTACTACTAATTGTGACATGACTGATATTATACTTAGACTGACAATGGCTCTAGGTAATCAACTAAATTATTGGGTATTAAATACCCCCATGACTCAATAGCATAAATTATAAGATATGATTCAATCTTAAAATATGATAAATAACTACTTGATCATCATTCATTCATTGGGAATTTCTAGCAAACACTTGCATGACATAAACTTGAATACATGCTAACATGATATAATTTCATTTATTAATTCTCATGAACAACTCATCAAACACTTGGAAGGCATTGTGTATGCACATAGTAAGAATCAACACATGAGCATCACAATTTCAAGGCTTTAACATGAATTTACATGATACTACATACATAATAGTTGTTTTTACATAAATCTTACACTTAATCATGGAATAGAAATCCAATCAACATTATAATCATGAATATACTTGAATCCAAATCATGAAAAGCATGAAATCAAGCTACTTTAAGTTTAAACGAGTTTTTTGGATTCCAAGGGTGCAAGAAACCCTTGGATGAACACTTGGCATACGTTAGTAATTAAATTCTAAAAGATTGATGGTAAGTTCTTGAGCGTTAGATTGAATTTGAAATCTCCCAGGGTTTGTTCTTGAGAGCAATTTGTGAAGAATGAATAGTTGTTGCTCTTAGAAGGGTTTAATTGCGTATTTTGGGGTTGATAGGCGTAGGATAAAGACCCTAATGCCCCTGAGGATGCGAGTTTTTAATTACTGAAAACTGGACTGTAGTTGTACGGACCGACGCACCACATTATTGGCATTGATACGATGGCCAATGCATCATATTAAGTCCAAATCAGTTCACTAGAATTTGCACTGAGTTGAGGGAAAAATTATCTGTTGGCATGAGGGACGAGACGACGCATCAAGATCACATTGACTCACTATTTTGGTTACTCGAACATGGTCTAAACGAGATCTAAAAAATCAAAAACTTATCAAAAAACACCTATTGACATTCCTGATCATGAATCAATCTAAAGATCAATATTTTAAAGACATAAGAGTCGTTAAATAAAGTTTCCAACTACCGAAGGCCCAAAATAATACTAAGTCTGAATACTTAGCTAGAATTTTCTAAGTTTGAGACCCCTTAGAAAGTTTAAAAGATTAAGTTGAGCTTAGGATTTTGAGGGGTCTTACAATATCTCCCCTATGGAAACATTCGACCATGAATGAGACTGATCAAACTAAGAATACTGATAGATTGGTTTTAAAAATTGGATACCAAGCTTGTAATGCCCCGAGTCTGCACCCCAGACACTACACGGTGCTTATAATCCAGAAGGACCACAAGATAACCCATGACTGGTACCTACTGCAATAACTATATAATTATATAGTAATTATGCAGAAATTAGGCAGAAACTTGCCGTACGGTTCAAATTTTAAAGTAATTATTAAAATTGAAAACTTAATACTGATACATCTATCTCAAATAATATAGACTGAAAAGCCTTTGCTGTTTGAATCATGAAGTTGATGGGACATGTCCCCAACTAATTGATAAACTAAAATATTTAAGAAAATAATCATATCCTCAAAATATAAGGACTCATCACTAACTCTGACTACTAAAAATCTAAATTCTAAGGGTGCTTGGGAGCCAGTACGTCTGAACCTATAATACAAGACATCATAGAGCAAAAAAAAGGTATGCGTCAGTACTTTGAATATACTGGTATGCTAAGTTAGGTAGGCTGAGATACATGGGTTTATATGAATGAATAATACTGATTGAAAGACATGAATATAACTAATATAAACTGTAATTGAGATTGTGATAACAATGGATACTGAGATATAAATACTGATTAACTGATATCTTAGTTTACTGATACTATGTTACTAATAACTGAATGACTATATTTGACAGTCTTGATCCTGTGGAACTATGCTGAGTTCCATATTGATCTGAGTGACTGTGTTTGATAGTCCTAAATCTGTAAAATTGAACCAAGTTCTATATTGAGAATGAATCTAAAACTGATATTGTGGAAGGTAATCATCTAACCGACAAGCCCCTTTCTAAATAGATTAGGTCCAACCTGTAAACCTAGTTAGAAGGGTGTCACTACCATGCCATAGGTAAAGACAACTGGCTGTGGGGTCAGTCCTAGTCTAGCGGGTGACCCCTGAGATCAGCCCTAACTTGTGGATGATCCCAAAGTATGCCAGTCCTATCTAATGGGTGACATATTATAACCTACATTAGCTATGTAGTTTTGGAACTTAGGGATTGCTTTTTTGGATCCAATCCTAGCTAATGGTTGAGCTCCCATCCCTAGTCTTGCCCAGTGCTGAATTCTACTCCCAACTCAACAGACACTTAACTGATTCCTACTTCATACTAGGCTTGACTGAACTATTACTGATTAACTATCTAGATGAACTTAAATGAGTAATGAGTTCTATTAACTGATGGAATACTACTGAATTTTGTTAAATGACTAAATTTATTAAGATCTAAACTGAATACTGAACTAGAATAGAGTGATACTAAGTCTATAGAGTTTTTTAGAGTTCTATAACTGACTGAGAGTACTACTAATTATGACATAACTGATACTATCCTGAGACTGAACATGGCTCTAGGTAATCAACTAAATTTTTTCAGGTATTAAATACCTGTAGGACTCGATAGCATAAATTATAGGACATGTCTCAATCTTGGACATGATAAATAACTACTTGATCATCATTTATTCATTGGGACATTCTAGCAAATACTTGCATGACATGAACTTGAATACAAGCTAACATGACATAATTTCATTATTTAATTCTCATGAACAACTCATCAAATACTTGGAAGGCATTATATATGCACATAGTACTAATCAACACATGAGTATCACAATTTCAAGGCTTTAACATGAATTCACATGATACTACATACATAATAGTTGGTTTTACATAAATCTTACACTTAATCATGGAATAGAAATCCAATCAAATTATAATCATGAATACTTTTGAATCCAAATCATGGAAAGCATGAAATCAAGCTACTTGAAGTTTAAGTGAGTTTCTTGGACTCCAAGGGTGGAAGGAACCCTTTTATGAACACTTGACATACCTCAATAATTAAATTTTGAAAGATTGATGGTGAGTTCTTGCGCCTTGACTTGAATTTGAAATCTCCTAGGGTTTGTTTTTGAGAGCAACTTGTGAATAATGAATAGTTTTTTCTCTTAAAAGGGTTTTATTTCATGTTTTAGGGCTGATAGACGTGGGAAAAAGATGCTAATACCCCTAAGGATGCGGGTTTTAAATTACTGAAAATTGGACTGTTGATGCATAGACTAACGCGGCACATTGTTGGCATCGATGCGATGGCCAATGCGGCTGGTTGTGTTTGTGTTGGTTCACTAGTATTTGCATTAAGCGAAGGAAAAAGTTATCTATCGGTGTGAGGGACGATGTGACGTATCGAGAACATGTCAACTCACTATTATGGACACTCGAACATAGCCTAAACAAGATCTAAAATATTTAAAACTTGCGTGGAAATACCTTTTGATATTCCTGATGATGAATCAATCTAATGATTGATATTTTGAGGTCATAAGAGTTGTGAAATAGAGTTGCTATCTTACAAAGGCCCAAAATAATACTAAGTCTGGATACTTAGCTAGAATTTTCTAAGTCTAGGAGCCGTTAGAAAGCTTAAAAGACTGATTTGAGCTTTGGATTTTGCAGGGTCTTACACACTCGTACCCTAAGTTACGGTCCCCTTAGTGAGTCGTACCCCTTGACATGTTCATTTTCCAGATTTTAACTAAGTGCCTTATGGTCATTTAACATGCCTAAATCCCTAAGTCCACTCACTATATAAGTGCTTGTAGCCTCCCAAACATTCATTTTGATGGATCAAACACCCTAAACACTCTCTTAAGCTCATCTTTGAAAGATTAGAGGCTAGGGTTTCAAGGGTGATCTTCAAGAGGCAAAGTAAAGTAAAATTTCTTGGTGAATCAAGTTGTCTAAGGCATGCATCTTTTCCCTTGTTAAATAACTCTAAACCCATGTACTTCAATATTTGATTATTAATTGTACATGGTGATTTTTAAATTAAAGTAATAGGATTTTGTTGCCTAATGATAAATATTATTTACTCATGCTTAGACTTGTGTTTATACACGTTATTGCTGATAATTTGCATATGCGAGTACTTGTATGTGGTTTGACATGAGGGTCTTGATTAACCCTAACCTTGGTGATCTCAACCATAAAAATAGCCTTGGTAAGGGCATGCACACAAGGTATTTGCGAAACTATCTAAGTGATATGTCTAGTCAATTATTGAATACGTGTTGAACTAGGGAAATGGCCCAATAGTTATGAATAGTTGATAAGTAATATTGTAAAGACATTATGAGACTTGAATTATGAAATTGATTAACTTGTTGGTAGATGGCTAATGAAGGGTCAAAGTCTCTAGACATGAAAATTAAATTTAATTATGTGTGGAGCTAAAGTATAGTGAGAATATGGTATAAGATTGCTAATGGATTGTGAATAGTTTGTTTGGGTTGCGATTACCATAAAATTAATTGTATGATGAATTGAATTAAGGCATTGGCTTATTCAAATGGTTGAGAAATGAAGGCTCCCATGAGGACCATGTGGTTATCTATAGTGTTGAATTGGTAAAATGGGTTAAAGTACTTATGTGTGGAATTGAAAATATGTGGATGCATGGACAAAGGGTTAGAATCCCAATTTCAACTAATAATAGTCGTGATGTCTTAAGGTTAAAGTTTCTTGCCTAATGAAATCACTTATGGTTAAAGTCCCTTGTATAATGAGATTTTATTAGGTAGAATTGCCTCGCCAAATAAATTGTCTTGGGGTTAGAGTCCCCTATCTAATATGGCATGAAGTTAGAGTCCCTAGCCTGATGTATCAGTATGTAGTTAGAGTCCTTTTATTGAATGTATGTATGTTAGTGGTTAGATTCCCTCACATATATGAATATGTGTGAATGGTTAGTGTCCCTCAGTTAAACAGATATTTATGTGGTTAGATTCCCTTGCTTGATGATATGTGAATGTGGTTAAAGTCTTATGCCTAATAAGAAATGCTTGAATTTATAAGTGTGGAGAGTTGGAGTCCGCTATTGAATATATGATGAATGAGTGCTTTCAAAATATTGATAAAACTTATCCCCTTGACTAGTATGTGATAAATGTGATTGAATATTATATATTGCTTTTTTTTGAATAATGACGCTATTTTATCCTTATCCTTGAGTTACATACTTGCGTTCCAACTGCTAATCATCTCCGGAGGCTATGTCCCTATGTAACATAGGGGCTAGAGCCTCATCTTTTCTTCTTGTACAGTGATTAGGCTATTAAAGAGGTTCATGCATTGACTTAGGAGTGGTGAGATTCCTTACTTTGGAAGAAATTCCTTCTTGGACTTTTATCTATAGACTTAGTCTTATAAGACTTAGTTTGGCTATTGTCCGGGGTTTGTACTGAAGTATGCATTCCTAAACATCGATTTATATTGAGGTATTATGGATGGCTGTGGAATTTGATATTTTATTTAGTTGATGAATCTAATGAGGTGTTTATACATGTCTTGTAATACCCCAGAAAATTTTCTTCGTAAAGATATCATGAGAAATGTATTGAGTTCTATGCTTTAGAGAGATCCATAAATTTTCTGTGTAGTATTTCTAAGACTTTGACCTACCATTGCGTAGAGTATCGAATAATCTTTCCAATGATATGTAGATCATCAAAAAATGACACTCGAGCGATGAGTTACGACCATTTCGATCGAACTACGACCATTCCGATTGAACTACGACCATTTCGATCGAACTACGACCATTCCGATTGAACTACGACCATTCCGATCGAATTGTAACAGTAAAACGTGCAGGAAAAAAAGTATTGATGCCTGGCGTATTTTTTCTCCAACTTTAAACAATCATAACTCCTTGTATATAATGATCTGGGTAATCTACTATATATCAACGGAAAGCTCTATGAGTCCTCTCTACAATGAAATTGGTTTCATCCAATTTTTCTGTCGGAGCAAAATGTTATGGTCGATCTACTTCAGTCTATCAAAAGCTAATTTTTGGGTCAACTTCAAATGATCATAACTCCTCATACACAATGATCTGGGTAATATACTATATATCAACGGAAATATATGAGAGTCCTATTTCTAATCAAATTGGTTTCATCCAATTTGGATATCGGAGTAAAACGATATGGTTGATGTACTTCAGACTATCAAAATAATCCACCAAAGGACAGATTCGAGAATTATTTGATTTTTAGGGGCGTTTTGGTCATTCTTCCTCACCCAAAATCCGTCCAAACCCTATATTAAGGCCTATTAGAAGCATTATATGTTATATTTCATTAAATTTCCTTAAAAAGAAAACCCTAAGCTCCTACATCAAACTTCAAGAACCTCCAAAGTTCACCATTAATTCTGCAAATTTATTCAAGATTCCAAGTTCCTAGTTCGAGAACCTCCAAAGTTCACCATTAATTCTGCAAATTTATTCAAGATTCCAAGTTCTTAGTTTAACAACTCCAAGAACCATCATTCATAGGGACGGTTAACATCTTCAAAACAAGTATCGATCTAAAGTTCATCATTCAAGGTATGTGGGGTTTTTCAACAAGAACTCTCTTTCGTTCTTGTGCCCAAAAGTAATTTTCTTTATAAAGACATGATTTTTATTTGATTTTTAGGAAATTGAAGCATGAATCCATATCTTATAATGATTATTATGAAATCTTGATGTTTATGATTTTGAAAGATGAATTTACATGTGTGGTGATATAAAGCATGAATCTTGAATGATATTTATCATGATTTTGATATTTGGGTCGTGAATCTCCATTGGAAAATATGTTTTCTTTGAGAAAGTGTGTTATAAGAACGTTGATGTTGAATATTTGAGATATTTTGAATGATTTGACCTTTTGGTCATGAATGAGTTATTTTGAAGTCGACTGTGAAAGAAATCCACTTTTTTATTGATTATGATAAAGGGGTAGCAAATTGGCTCCCAATGAAAATTGTTGAAGTGTTTATTGTGGATTTTTTTTAATGTGAGCCTGAGGCTGATTTAAATTTCTGAGCTAAATTTGGGAGTAATCTTTAGCACCGAGTGGGAGGTAGAAAGTGACCTTACATCCTTAGAACTACGTGCCCCCATTGGATGTGAGCTTGAGGCTAATTTATATAGTGATCACTAGTGTTTTTGAATTAATACTGGAAGTCTTACACCCCTATTTTCACGGTATTTTTCCATGGTACTGACCCACATATTCGTATGTGGGCTACATTTTCTCAGAATGTAGGTACAAGGTATAGTTGTACCTTCAGATCCAGTCAGTTTGTGGTATCCAGTCAGCAAGTGATGAGTTCTTTTGATCAAAGGCTTGGGTTAGTTATGCAGAGTTTATAGTGTTGTATTTTCTTTATTCAGTCGTATTGAGTTGGGGTAGTCAGGAGTCATAAACCGGATACCTACAGTCAGTACTTGTAGAGGCTTCATAGACAGTCAGTAGAAGTTGATGTATTTTGTTTCAATTTTAGTTGTAAAGGCAGAATTGTAATCTTGTAAAATTCCATTTTTGTATTGATCAGATTCAGAAAAGAGTTAATTTGTGCTGATTTGTATGTATTTTTATTTTTATTCAGTTGCTTATGAGTTATGCCAGTAGAAGGGTTAGCTTGGGGGTTACTTATGATCTTAAGCACCGTGTGACGTCTCAGGACCCAATTTCGGGGCGTTACAAACTTGGTATCAGAGCACAAAGTTCAATTTGTCCTAGGCTTTCTATGAAGTCGTGTCTAGTAGATTCTTGCAGAATGGTACGGAGATGTTTGTACTTTTCTTTGAGAGGCTACAGGGCATTTAGGAAATGTTTCCTTTCTTTTAAGTCTAAGATCGTGCTATAGAAAGGTTCTCCAAGAAGCTTATATAGATTCTTATCTTACTCTATTCTGGCCAACTCTATCTCATTTTTAAGTTATCTGAAATAGTTAAGCTTAATTCTCCATAGATAGTTATGGGATTGTAAGAGAGTTAGAAAGTATCGTGTCAGTGCCTTTTGAGTTCTGAAGATTGAAGTACTTTATTCTTGTTCATAAAAGTCATGAACTAAGCCTAGGTTAGGTGTGCTTTCAGATTCCTCCTCAGAATCTACAATGTTAATCTATACTTCTCCCTCTATGTATTATTTTTGAGATAACATGATTCGCAAGCTCCAGTTCTTCCCCAGGTAATGCTTCTATATTTTCTAGAAGAAATTTCAAAAGTTACACAAAGGGCTTGAGAGGAGCTCTCTAGTGTGTTAAGTTCCTTAAGTTGAAAATTATGCCCTCATTCTTATGAGTTATTTAATTAAAATAGAGTAAGTTGTATTCTTAGATCGTTGAATATTGTGTGTCAAGTTTCTATCTCTTGTATTATTTAATCTTGTTATCATAATGTTTGTGAAAAATCAAAGTCTAGTGAAGCCGTGTGGGGCTCTTTCGATTCACTAGCTTAGTTTCTTTGTTATTCATCTTAATTTTTTTTTCAAAACACATATTCAAAGCCTAGTGGAGCTGTGTGCGGCCTATTTTGATCCACTAGCAACTTGTATTTCATCTTGTTTCTTGTGCTGGTTGAAAATATGGGATGTGGAGGTGTAACAGTAAGAAGGATGGTAAGTGTGACTTGTTGAGAATAAGTATAGCAAAATCCCTTTTTGCATGCAATTGGGTTAATAGGAAGTGATATAGGTTGTTCGAGGTATGAAATGGGTGTTGATGGTATTTGTATGAAAGAGAGTATAGATTAGTGATAGAAGTACTCGGTGGGTAAGTGTTGTTAATCGAGGCGCTCCCTAGATTGAAAGAGGAAGTTAAGTTAAGATGTAGAGAGCTATGAACTAAGTTAAGTTGTGTATGAAGGATAGATAGTAGTGATGGGTGAAAGAAGGATGTGTTAATGGATTGTGAATAAGATAAGCTATATGATTATGACCAATTATTATTGTTATGAAGTTTAAATGGGCTAGCATTTGTTGAGGATTGTTTTATAGTTTCTAAGTGGAAATTTCATGCGAAACGTTTTAAGTTATATTGTGTCCTAAAAGTTAAGTTTGAATGATTGGTGATCGTGAAGGTGACTGTGACGATTTCTTGATTAATGGTATTAGTTGTTAGGAAGTGATCTAGTAGGCTTGAATGATGTATATAAGAGCCTAAGTTTGGTTGATTCATGATTAACTTTGATGTTGTGTTATGATAAGAAAGTTCACCCAAGATATTATGGGACTGCTTTAATTTTGAGGATTAGTGTATGACTGTAATGGTTGAGCTTCTTAGATGTGATTTTGATTCTTATGGTTTAGAAATATAAGTTTACAAGCGTGATTTTAATAAGCGATGACAGAGGTAGTGTGGTACATTAAGGATGAGAAAAATTTGAGTTGAGCGTTAGACTCTAAGATTGAAATTACGAAGTTGAGCTGAAAGCGTTAAAGCTCTAGATGGTGTATGCTTATTTTGAGCTAAGTGGTAATGTGAAGTAAGATTGAGATTAAGCTTTCATGTATATTGTAGTTAGTTGAAGTTTTAAGTGGTTATCTTGAGGGATTGTGGTGTACATGTTTCATTTTCTGGAAGCTGTTTATGCTTCAATTCGTAAACTTCTCCTAAATGATCTTATTTTCCAAGTATTCCATCTCAGTCAATCAGAATCGTATAGTGTACCTTCTCATTTATCATTCATCATGTTATACAAGGATATCTGGAATGAAATCATTTCGATACAGAGTATCTCAGTAGTTACTGGGGCATTAGTTAACCTAAAAGATATAAAAAAAAATCAAAATAGCCATAACAAGTTCAGAAAGCGGTTTTCAGGATGTCACACTCCCTAACTTTGAGTTGATGATAGCTGGAACGAAGGTCTTTCTTTGAGAATTAACTTGTACCTTGCAATTAGTCTCACAAATCATCTATTCTCAGAAGGGGGTACTTAGTTTTGATGGTGACTTTATTCAGTTGGCGGTAATCAATGCACATACTCAAAGAGCCATCTTTCTTTCTTACAAACAACACAGGAGAACCCCAAGGATAAACAGTAGGCCTTATGAAACCTTTATCTAGTAGATCTTTGAGTTTCCCTTTCAACTCCTTAAGTTCTACAGGGGCCATACGGTAAGGAGAAATAGAAATAGGCTGAGTATTAGGAAGAATATCAATCCCGAACTCTATCTCTCTATAAGGAGGTATCCCTGGGAGATCATTCGAAAAGACATCAGAAAACTCATTGACGACGTTAACAGACCGGAGAGTTAGAGTCTTAGACTTAGTTTCTTTGACTCTAACCAAATAGTAAATACAACCCTTGGAAATAAGCTTTCTAGCTTTGAGGTAAGAGATAAAATGACTCTTGGGTGACACAAAATTCCTAGACCACTCAAACACGGATGCACCCGAAAAGTAAAACTTGACCACTCAGGTCTGACAATCAATAGAGGCATAAGAAGAATACAGCCAGTCCATACCCAGAATCACATCAAAATCTACAATGTCTAACTCAATTAGATCAGACAACAAGACTCTGTAAAGAACACTAACAGGACACTTTTTATAAACTTTTTGGGCAACAATCGAATCACCCACTGGGGTAGAAACTAGGATATGCTCAGGAATAATCTTCGGACTCATTTCAACATTCACAGCAATCAAAGGTGTAATATATGAGAAACTGGATCCAGGATCTAACAAAGCATACACATCAAACTGAAATATATGAAGCATACCAGTAACAACATCGGGAGAGTTCTCCTGTTCCTGGTGGCACAGTAAAGCATAGAATCTATTCTGGCGCTGCTCGCTAGCACTGCTTAAAGAGGCACCCTGAGCTGGGGCTGGGCGAGTCGCTAGAACTGGAGCACTAATAGTCTGATTCTAGGTCTGAGGGAGATGGTCACGACGCCCTTGTCCATCCTGTGGACAATCCCTAACTCTTTGACCCATGTCACCACATCAGAAATAACCCCTCTTCTTACCCCAATACTCACCCGAATAACTCCTACCACACTTAGGACATAGGGAATGATTTGGCTTACTGCAAGCACTGTACTGGGACCTGGATGCATATAACCTGCTACCTTGCTCCTGCCTACCTCTAGCAATAGGAGCACTAGCAGATAACGGTGTTGGCATAGATGAACGATCCTGATACTGAGGATGACTCCCTCCCTGCGATCTCGTCTGACCCTGTCCATGCTGCTGGGACCTAGCTCTCTTATTCCCTCTCATTCTGTCTCTCTCCTTAATCTTTTCTGCCTTAATCTGTTGGGCATGAGTCAACAGCCTAGAAAGATTGGTCACACTATTTAGCATAACAGACCAACACTCTTTAACCACATAACTAGACACCCCAATCACAAACTTATTGATACTAGCCCGATTATCGACCACTAAGTCAGGAGAATACTTGGCCAACTGATTGAAGTTTAGACAGTACTCCCTAACAGTCATAGAGCCTTGTTGCAGGTTTATAAACTCTTCCACCTTCGCCTCTCTTATCTCCAAAGAGAAAACTTATCTAGGAATGCATCCTGGAACTCTTGCCAAGTTGTAAGGACAGCTCGCTCACCTGTAACTTTCATCCAAGCAACAACCGAGTCATAAGCAAGGTCTTTCAACCTATACGCAGCCAACTCCACATTATGTTCCTCAGATACATGCATCACCTGAGTAATCTTCCGCACATACTCTAAAAACAACTGTGGATCCTCATCATCTTTGGACCCATAGAATTCTAGCAGATTCATCCGTATGAATTCACGAATCCTGCCAGTAGCTAAATCACCTCCCTGCTGCTGTGGAGCTAGAGCCAGGTTGGCCTGAACATTTGCAGTAATAGCTTAGGCTAGCGCCTGAAAGGCTGCTCAAAATTTAGCATGAGACATATTTTTATTCAATGGGTCAGCTGGTTGAGGTTGCTGACCATCATTATTTCTTCTCGCTTAACGTGGAGGCATATTTTTGAAAGAGGAGAGCATGAATCAATCACAGAGAGAGATACTTTAAGCACAATAGACTTCTAAAAGAAAGAATCACACTTTTTCCTAAAATGTCTTGTAGCTCTTGCTCATAGATGTGGCACGCTACACACCGATGATCAAGACTCTACTTAACGCGTCTTGTCAGACTCCCTAGGACTCCCTAAAACCTTAGGCTTTGATACCAAGTTTGTAACGCCCCAGAAAATGGGTCCCGAAGCGTCATATGGTGCTTGAGGCTACGAGTAGCCCCAAGCTAACACTTTGATCCATTTTCTTTAAGTTCAACACAAATCAATGGGGTTTTTATAAATAACCCTCAAATATCAATATAGTAATCATCATTCAAGAATAAAATAATTTTAGAAAGATAGTAAAATATGACTTATTAGTCAACTCCCAACATCTATACTAGTTTGACATGCCTCTAAGAAAATCGATAAAACTAGCGAGCCATTGAGATATGTGCCAACTGACTCATACTCAGTTATTAAATGTAAATAATTCCATGAAGCCAAT
Source organism: Capsicum annuum (assembly GCF_002878395.1). Classification (NCBI taxonomy): domain Eukaryota; kingdom Viridiplantae; phylum Streptophyta; class Magnoliopsida; order Solanales; family Solanaceae; genus Capsicum; species Capsicum annuum. The sequence goes on from NC_061113.1 coordinate 125,329,058, forward strand.
ATCAGACATCATGTCCTTGGCACATGAGGACTCACCTCAACAGAGGATGTAAAACAACATGCCTGAAGAATCACTGTCGAACCTTGAGCACCTGAACCTATATTCCGTGAAAATATAGCCCACATCCAAAGATGTGGGTCAGTACCATAGAAAGGAACTGAGTATATGGGGGTGTATGCAGTTTTATAAACATCATCATCATAAATATTTATAAGAAATATGCAGGATGTATGAAAGACTTACATAGCCCAAAGAAAATCATCATAATCATGAGAGGATGAAACAAGTACAATAACACATGTGACTTATCATATAATTTGTCAATCACTTTCAGTTCATCAAGAATATCAATTCTCATAATGTAAATATTATTTAAATCTTTTGAAAGAATAACTTTCACAATTCCACTTTCAAATCTCTTCACCGTTCATGATAGACACAAGGAAACAAACACACACTGGGAGATCCTATAACCGACATAAACTATGTGAGCTACATGGAGTTCAACATACAACCCATGTTGGGGAGAGCCATCCTATCCTTGCCATCAGAGTAGGACTATCGATATCAAATCCACACAAACTAGTGATCACACCTACGGGGGCACGTAGTTATAGGGAAGTAAGGTTTCTTTATACCTCCCAGTCGGTGCTAAAGATTTCTCCCAGACTTAGCTCAGATCATTTCAAATAAAATCCACAACAAAGAAATTTCAGTAATATATAAATATACATCGGGACCATCATGCTTCCTATCTATCAAAATCAATCACGTTGTGGATTTATTTCACACTCGAGTTCAAAATAACTTCATTACGACCAAAAGGTCAAATTATTCAAAATATATCAAATATTCAACATCAACATGCTTATAACACGCTTTTTAAAAAAACACAATTTTTATTGGGGATTCACGACCCAAATATCAAAATCATGATAAATATCATTCAAGATTCATGCTTTATATCTCCATATATGTAAATTCATCATTCAAAATCATAAACATCAAGATTTCATAAAAATAATCATAATATATGGGTTCATACTTTAAATTCGTAAAAATCAAATAAAAATAATGCCTTTACGCATAAAATTTCAACAAAAAATTTCCTGGGATATTACAGTTTGGCCTATGCGGATGAGGTCAAATGGGAATTGGTGAAGGATATTCACTACTTTGTTAATCTTGGAGTTTGACTTGCGGACACCGATGGTGGTGGTGAATTTTTGCATCTGATATCTTAGTCGTCCCTTGTTGTTGAGATATAGAAAAACAAGTATTGGACCCCAACTTGATGAAGATCAAATGTATGTAGGTAAATACAAGGTTGTGGACTTTGTGATTGGTGTGATTTTATCTTTAGATACCAAGGTAGGATATGTGTTCCCATGTATTTAGATATCAATGGATTAAGGGAAAGCATTATGGCCGAGGCTCATAGATCCCCTTTATGCAATTTATCCTCATTTAACTATGATGTATCATGACCTTAGAGAGCTCTATTGGTGGAACAATATGAAGCATGTTATGACCAAGTTTGTGGTGTGTCAACAAGTGAAATTTGTGCATATGAGGCTCGGTGGTTTCTACCAAGAGATTGCCTTGCCCGTGTAGATGTGGGAGTCAATTAATATGGACCTTTTTATCGGTTTTCCTAGATCCTGGAATTAATGTGATTCCATTTGGGTCATTATTGATTGAATGACCAAGTCAGCCCACTTCTTGCCAATAAGGAATAATTATTTAGTAGAAGATTATGCAACATTGTATCTTGTGAAAATCATGAAGTTGCACAGTGCTCTAGTTTCTATTATCTTAGATCATGGTGCTCAATTTTCATCCCACTTTTGGAAGTCGTTCCAAATAGGTTTAGGTACTAGAGTGTGCCTTAGTATTATTTTCCACCTACAAATTGATGGGCAATCGGAGAGAACCATCTAAATATTAGGGATATGGTGCGGCCTTTTGTGATTAATTATGGTGGTATTTGGTATGACCATTTGTCTTTGATTGACTTCGCCTATAATAATAGTTACTACTCTAGTATTGGCATGGCCCCTTTTGAGGCATTGCATGATAAGAGATGTTGATTTCCTATTGGGCGGTACAAAGTTAGTGAGGGAAAGTTACTTGGTCCTAATTTAGTTCACCAATCCTTAGAGAAGGTGAAGGTTATTCATCATAGATTAAAAACCACTCAAAGTCACCAAAAGTCCTATGCAAATGTGAGGCGTAAGGACTTAGAGTTTAGCATTAGCGATTGGGTATTTTTGAAAGTATCTCCCATGAAGGGAGTGGTGCTGTTTGGTAAAAAGGGAAAGCTTACTCCCCGGTATATTTTCCCCTACTTGATTGTGAAGAGGGTTGACAATGTTGCTTATGATTTAGAGTTTCCATCTATTATGAACTCCATTCACCCAATTTTCCATGTCTCTATGTTGCGGAAATATATGGGTGACCCTTCATTGGTTACTCTTTTAGAAAATGTTAGTATTTTGGACTCTTTGTCTTGGAATGAGATCTTGGTGAGGATTTTGGATCGGTAAGTTCACCGGTTGCAAATAAAAGAAGTGTCTTTGGTGAAGATTTTATGGAGGAACCAAAAGACCGAGGAAGCTACTTGGGAAGCGGAAGAGGACATGAAGTCCAAGTATTTGCATTTGTTTCCTATTTTGAAAACATGGGATAAAGGTAATGTGTTGACATCCTTGATTTGATTTATGTCTTTATTAGACAATAGGTTAAAGTACCCAAGTTTTAAATTGCTTTATGTCTTGTTAGACCATGGGTTCAAGTCCCTAGTGGTTTGAAATTATCTATATCCTTGTTGTGATGGGTTCGAGTCCCTAATCCTGAAAATGAACAAGTATACTTAATAAGTTGATGGGTTAAAGTCTATAATTTTTGAAATGAGTAATCATTGATAAGTAAAGGGTTTAAGTCCCTAAGCTTTGAAATAAACAAGTGTCCTGATGAATAATGGGTTTAAGTCCCAAAGTCAATGAAATGAATAACTGATTGATAATGAGCATGGTGTGTGTTGTATCCCTTTTGTATGCTTGTTCTAACTTGTTTAAAGGTTGAATTGATGTGTGATAGTGTGTGACTTGTGTTTATGCTTATCATACTCGTCATTCGCGGATAAATGATCTAAGTGGGGGGGGGGGGGGGGGGGGGTTAAGGGGAATTAAAACACCTAGATTTGAAACCTGCAAAAAATTTCCTCATTTGATGCCTCTGGGATAGATACGACTAGGGGTTTGAGTAGTAACCCTTGGATGCGAGTAGTATCCTCATCTTCCTCCCCTTTTATACCTTGATCAACCTAGTAGGAGGACATACTACCCACTAAGGTGAGTTGTATAAAGGTGTCTTGAAGCTTAGAGTAGACTTTTTAGGGTACGATTGATGGATATGAGTTAGAGGTTGATTCATACCCTTTGGATATGATTCAAAGATATATGTTCGTACCATTGATAGTGTGTGTGACCTAGGATAAGGCTAGGGTACGATTTAGGGTAACACTCGTACCCTAGGATATGGTTCCCTTAGTAAGTAGTATAGTGAGTCGTACCCCTGGATGGGTTCATTTTCCAGCTTTTAACTAAGGGCCTTATGGTCATCTCCCATGCCTAAAATTCTAAGTCCTCTCACTATATAAGTACTTGTAGCCTTCTAAACATCCATTCTGATGGATCAGACACCTTAAATACTCTCTTAAGCTCATCTTTGAAGGATTGGAGGCTAGGGTTTCAAGGGTGATCTTTAAGAGAAAAAGTGAAGTCAAGTTTCTTCGTGAATCAAGTTGTATAAGACATGTATCTCTTCCCATTTGTAAATAAATCTAAACCTAGGTATTTGACACTTGGATTAGTAAGTGTACATGGAGATTTTGAAATCAAATGAATAGGGTTTTGTTGCCTAATGATGAATATTGTTGACTCTTGCTTTGACTTGAGTTTATGCATGTTATTGATGATGATTTTCGTAGGCGAGTACTTGTTGTATGTGATTTGATATGAGGGTCTTAGGTAACCATAAACTTGGTGATATCTAGGATAAAAATAGCCTTGGTAAGGGCATGCACACAAGGTGTTTTTGAAAATGTCTAAGTGAATTTTCTACTCAATTCTTGATAATGTGTTGAACTAGGGCAATGGCCAAATAGTTACTAATGGTTGATAAGTGATATTGTAAACACATTATGATCCATGTATTATGAAATTGATAACCATGTTAGTTGATGGCTAATGAAGGGTCAAAGTCCCTAGACATAAAGATGAACTTGAATTGTGTGTGGAACTAAAGTATAGTAAGAATGCGGTATAAGATTACAAATTAAATGAGAATTGTTTGTGTGGGTCATGATGACCGTAATTTTAATTGTTTAATAAATTGAATTAATGCATTGGCTTATTGAAATGGTTGAGCAATGAAGGCTCCCATAAGGACCATATGGTCATATATAGTGTTTAATTGGCTAAATGGGTTAAAGTCCTTATGTGTGGAATTGAATGTATGTAAATACATGGACAAAGGTTTAGAGTCACAATGTTGACTAATGATATTCATGATGGCTTGAGGTTAAAGTCCATTTCCTAATGACACCACTTGTGGTTAAAGTCCGTTGCATGATGATATTTTATGAGGAGGAAGTGCCTCACCAAATAAATTATCTTGGGGTTATAGTCCCATATCTAATATGTTATGAGGTTAGATTCCCTGGCCTAATATTTGAGCATATGGTTAGAGTCCCTTGCTTGAATGAATGTGTGTGAGTGGTTCGAGTCCCATACTTATATGAATGTGTATGAGTGGTTAAAGTCCCTCATTTAAATTGATATGTATGTGGTTAGAGTACTTTGCTTGATGATATATGAATGTGGTTAAAGTCCTATGCCTACTGAGAAATGCATGAATCTATAATTGTGGAGGGTTGGAGTCCTCCATTGCATGTATGATAGATAAGTGATTCTAAAGTGTTGATAAGACTTATCCCTTTGATTAACATGTGATATTTCTATATGTATGGATAGGGTTATGAATGTGATTCAATATGATATATTTCTTGTTGTTGAATGATGATGCTATTTTATCCTTATCCTTGAGTTACATGCTAATATTCCAGCTGTTAGCTGTCTTCGGAAACAATATCCCCACGCGACATAGGGGTTGGATCATCATCTTCTATTCTTACGTTGTGATTAGGCAATCAAATCATTTTATGCATTGAATTGGGAGTGGTGAGATTCCTTACTTTGGAAGAAATTCCCTCTTGGTCTCCTATCTTTAGACTTAGTCTTATTTTGACTTGGTTTGTCTATTATTGGGGGCTTGTCCCAACATATACATTTCTAAACATCAGTTGTACAGTGGTATTGTGGATGACTGTGTACTTGGGTTTATTGGTTAATTGATGAATCTAATTAGGTGTTTAAACATGTTTAAGTTATCACTTGTAGTATGATTTTTGCTATCTCCTTATATGGTTTGGATTCAGCCAAACCATGTAATTGACGTGACAATTGTAATAGGTTATCGAGGAGACCTTAGGTTCATTTGGGCTTAAGGTTCCCATACAACATAGCCCAATTTTAGGGCTGTAAAGTTGGTATCAGAGCCTTGGTTCATGGTCAGTTGGGTATCCATAGTACCATGTCGAGTAGATTTTTTGTGGGTGTGAGGCGCGCCATACTTATAAAAGAGGAGCTACGAGACATTTTAGGAAATATTTCCCTTTCTTGTGTTTCAATCTCAAGCTATAAAGTCTAAGGTCTTGTATTCCTCTGATTTCTATTTTCTATCTTCCAGATCATGCCTCCAAGGAGATCTAAGACTAAAGCAAACCCTTTTGAGGGACCTATGGCCGAAGCTCATAAAAAATTTAGATTTTGGACTTGGGATATAGCTGCGACATCCAAGAATCTTCGTAGGTTTCCACCTATTCCCACCAACCCCAGTTATGAAAGTGACCCTCCTATTCCATCACCTCAAGGGTATGCTACAAATGCCGAGTATTGTCGCTCTATCAATCGCTTAACTCAATTAATAGCCTCTCCATCATAGTGCGGTTCTATGGCTAATATTTCTTCGGAGGCAGTAAAAATTGGCCAATTCATGAGGTTGGGCCCTTCTATGTTCCTCGATATGAAAGTTAAGCAAGATCCCCAAGGCTTCATTGATGAAATGGATAAGATCTTCTGAATTATTCTTGCTTTAGAGGTTGAGACGGTTGAGTTTGCTTCCTACTAACTGGAAGACATTGCATTTGTATGAGGGGTGGGAGATTTCTAGAGGTGTTAATGCTAGTCCTGGCCTGTGGGAGGACTTCTCCAAGGCTTTCTTTGATCGCTTCTTTCCTCATGGGTTGAGGGAAGCAAAGAAGTGGGGGGGGGGGGTTTGAGTTCTTTCTCCTCAGCTATTGTTCTCTCTCCTTACCTAAATTTTTTGGGTGGTTGTCAATCATAGTTTAGTGTTGGGTTTCGGGCACAAGGTACCTAATTCTCCTTACAGATTCTATGGTCAGAGTCATCGTGGTCAGTATAAGAAGGGAAGAAACAGATCTTTCCACTATGGTCAGGTTGGACATTTACAACTTAAGTGCCCCTCTCTAGCAACTTCTTTGGACAATAGGGCCCTAATTTCTACTCCATCTACTCCCACACCGAAGGGTGCTATGTCTGTCTCTACTCTTATTTCTGGTACCTGCACTGGCCGAAATTGCTTGTATTCACTTTCTACTTTCCAGGATTCTAAGGCATTTCCCGATGTTTTCATGGGTATGCTGAGACTTTTCTCCCATGATTTGTATTTTTTTCGTGATCCAGGGTCTATTCTTTCTTATGTAACACTATATGTGTTGTACTTCTTAATTATGGTCCTGAGAATTTGTCGATTCCTCTTTCTATTTCTACCCTGGTCAGAGACCCTATAATTACTAGAAGGATCTATAAGAGTGTGTGATATCCGTTGTGGTAGAGATACTCTTGTAGACTTGATAGAGTTAGACATGGTCAAAGGATGTTTGTATCATTTGGTCTGAGTTAAATATTCGTATTCGAAATAGCCTTCTTTAGAATCAGTTCTCATGGTTAATAAGTTTCTAGAGGTTTTTCCTGGTGATCGTTGTGGTGTTCCTCCCAATAGGGAAATTAATTTTGGGATTGATCTTATTCCGAAAAATTGTTCAATTTCTATCCCTCCTTATAGAATGGCTTTGGCAAAACTGAAAGAGCTTAAGGAGAAATTTAAAGACCTCTTAAATAAAGGTTTTATCCACCCTAGTGTGTCTGCATGGGGTGCTCTTGTGTTATTTATGCGCAAGAAGGATGGTTTCTTTCGTATGCGCATTGATTATCGTTAGTTGAACAAAGTGACCATACAGAATAAATATTCTATTCTGAGGATAGATGATTTGTTTGATCAACTTCAGGGTGCGAAGTGTTTCTTTAAGATTGATCTTATATCGGGTTATAATCAACTTAAGATTCAGGATACGAATATCCCAAAGATGCCTTTAGAACTCGGTATGGTCACTATGAGTTTCTTGTCATGTCTTTTAGGTTGATCATTACCCTAACGACATTTATGGTTTTGATGAATAGGGTATTCCATCCATTCTTAGACATGTTTGTCAATGTATTCAATGATGATATCCTAGTTTATTCTAAGATTAAGGCGGATCATATATATTACCTCCGGGCCATGTTGTAAACTTTAAAGGATCATCGTTTGTATGCCAAGTTCTCCAAGTGTGAATTTTTGTTGAAAGCATTAGCTTTTCTTGGTCATGTTATCTCTAGTGAAGGGATCATAGTAGATCCCCAAAAGGTTACGGCGATTAAGAAGTAGCCTAGACCTACGACTCCAACCGATACTTAGAGTTTCTTAGGTCGAACCGCTTACTATAGAAGGTTTGAGGAGAGTTTCTCTACTAAAGCTGGCCCATTGACCAAGTTGACCCAGAATAAGGTCAAGTTCTTGTGGTCTGATGCGTGTGATCGTAGTTTTGAGAAATTAAAAGATAAGTTGATTTCGACTTTTATTTTGACCTTGATCGAGGGTAGTGATGGTTTTGTGGTATATTATGATGCTTCTCGTGTCGATCTCGGTTGTGTGTTGATGCAACATGGTAGAGTGGTAGCCAATGCTTCTAGTCAATTGAAAGTTCATGAGAAGAACTACCGTACTCATGACCTAGAGCTGTTAGCTGTGGTTTTTGCATTAAGGATTTAACGGCATTACCTGATTCATTTTGACATCTTTTCTGATTATAAGATTCAACAATATTTGGTTACCCAAAGGAAGTTAAATCTCTAGCAAAAAAGGTGGCTCAATTTGTTGAAAGACTGATATGAGTCTTCATTACCACCCCGTTAAAGCTAATATAGTTGCTGATTCTCTTAGCCATTAGTCCATGGGGAGTTTGGACTATGTGGATGATGACAAATGGGAATTGGTGAAAGATATTTACCATTCATCTAATTTTGGTGTTTAACTTGAGGACTCCAAGGATGGCAGTGTATTTGTGCATCTGATATCTGAGGAGTCCCTTGCTGTTAGATAATGGAAAAGCAAGTATTAGACCCCGACTTGATGAAGATCAAGAGTAATGTGGGTCAATACAAGGTCGTGGACTTTGTGACTAGTGGTGATGGTATCTTGAGATACCAAGGTAGGCTATGTGTTCCCAACTTCGATAGATTTAGGGAAAGGATCATAGCCAAGGGTCATAGATATCGTTATGCCATTCATCCCGATTACACGAAGATGTATCATGACATTAAGGAGTTCTATTAGTGGAACAATATGAAGTGTGATGTAGATAGCTATGTGGTCAAGTTTTTGGTGTCTCAACAAGTGAAAGTTGAGCACATGAGGCCCGGTGGTTTGTACCAAGAGATTACCTTGCCCGAGTTGGAGTTGGAGGAAATTAATATGGACTTCATGACTGGTTTTCCTAGATCCTGGAATCAATGTGATTTCATTTGGGTCATTGTTAATAGAATGACCAAGTTCACTCACTTTTTGCTCATTAGGAATATTTATTTAGTGGATGATTATGCTAAGTTATATCTTGTGGAGATCGTGAAGTAGCACGGTGCTCCAGCTTCTATTATCTCGGATCATGGTCCTCTATTTTCATCCTACTTTGGAAAGTTATTCCAAAAGGGTTTGCGTACTAGAGTGTGCCTTAGTACCGATTTCCACCCACAAACGGATAGGCAAGCGGAGAGAACCATCCAAACATTGCAGGATATATTGTGGGCTTGTGTGATTGATTATAGTAGTAGTTTGTATGACCATTTGCCTTTGACTGAATTCACCTATAATAATAGTTACCACTCTAGTATTGGCATGGTCCCTTTTGAGGCATTGTATGATAAGAGATGTTGATCTCTTATTGGGTGGTACGAAAGGGAGAGGGCAAGTTACTTGTCCCCGATGTAGTTCACCATGCTTTAGAGAAGGTGAAGGTGATTCGTGATAGATTGAAAATCACTCAAAGTTACCAAAAGTCCAATGCACATGTGAGGTGTAGGGACGTAGAGTTTAGCATTGGTGATTGAGTATTCTTGAAAGTGCCTCCCATGAAGGGAGTGATGCCCTCATGTCGGCAAATATTAGTTTCCAGTGTTCGTTCATTGAACTCCCACTTTCATAGTTATCTATCACACCCCGCTATTATTGCCCAATTAAAACAATTTCCAACTAACCAATCCATTATTCCATTTATTATTTACCAGGACTATGAGTAGTGGTATGGTCATACCAACTACAACTTCCAAGTATTGTCCCTAGCCAAGCCTTTTAAGGTAAAGGGATTCCTATGTACCCATTTACCATGTTAACTTGGGGGAGTCCCATGTAACCTACAAGTGTGGCATTATTTTGTTTCTTGGGGGATTCCCATGTACCCCACAAGGATTTCAATTAACCATAACCATGACCACCAAACAATTCCATTTAAAGATTCTAATCCATTCAGACATTTAGGGTTCCATTACTAGGTTTAAACCATGCAATAGTTCCATTAAAATCCAATAATGTAGTGAAAAAATTCCCATAGGCCTTTTATCACACATATTGGGGGCATAGTACTACCAAAACCAAAGCCAAAGCCAATTACCAAACAACTATTCCCATTCAACCAATTATCCAAAACCCCCATTACAGTATATAAAAGCATAATTAAAACATGGGAAAACCATAACCAAGAATTTATAATCAAAACCCCCAAATTAAATTTGAAAATCCAAAACCATACAATAATTAAACCATGAAAAAATTGTGTAAAACTATGCCTTTAGTTGGAACTAACAACAAGGGAAGAGAACATGCCTAAAACTAGGAAGATGATGGAGGAAAATCACCAATACAAGCCCAAAATTAATCCTCAAAATGGAACCCTAGCCTTCCTTTACCCAAAAGCCTTAAAGAGAATTATGGAGTGTTTAAGAGAAGTTTCTAAGTGTCAAAGAATAGATTAATTGGGCAAATAACCTTTCAATATTAATATAAGTCGTGGGGCCTTATTAGGTTAAGTGGGGAATGTTTAGATTTACCTCACATAAACTCCAGGAATCCCGTCAGGTGGGTACGACTATCCATACCAATTACACTCTCCTATATGAATGGTACCCAGCACTTATACCCAAGGCCATCTCCCTTGGACCCGACACTATCTAAGGTACAACTTACCCCAAACTATGTCATATTCATGTATAAAACTAGTACCATTATCCGTACCCCTGGCAGAATAGAATCCCACGAGGATTGAGCATTGATCACCATATGATTCCATGGTACAACTCGTACCCTGGCTTACAACTCATAGTGAGCCACTCGTACCTAGATGCAACTTAAGTTACTGTGTCTAACACTAAGTAAAGTGACCAATCGACCCATGTCCATCGATACGACTCATACCACCCTAGTCATACCCATTCTAGAAAACAAATCCAATCCACAAAAAATACTAGTAAGCATATAACTAACACATACCACTCGTATCCCAAGGTATGAGTTATTTTCCCAAGTGCTATCCTGTCCAGAGACCAGAAATCCAAGAAATTTTCAAAGGGCCAGGAACCCAAGGTGTTTTAATTATAGATAATGTTAAGATGACAAAGTCAATTCTTTGAGTGTCTCAGAAAGGTGCCAAGATGATGCACCATCAAGGAGAGTTTATAGGTCACACTACTAAATATAGAGATTCTAAAGGCATCCACGAGTATCATAGTCAACCAGCGCTGGATGCCTTATAAAGTTCAGGTAGTGGATCTGTGATTTTAGCATCTTTAGAAGGTCATCATAGTTAACCCATACCTCCGTCTATTGAGTGGGGTCACATAGTTTTCAATGTGTGTAATAATATTGGCCATTTGTCCAAAGACTATCCGCACCGTGTTTTATGGGCTACTCCTTTATCAGCTACAAGAGGTAGACGTTATACTAGAAGTATAAGAGGCAGAGTTAGTGGTGCCCATAGAGGTGGTTGCAGGGCCACTTATTCAGGTGATGGATGTGGTCAATGCTATGATATACATTCTAGGACAGAGGCAAAGGCCTCCGATGCCGTTATCAGAAATATTATCCCTATTTGTTTTAGATCTACATTTGTGTTATTTGATCTGAGATTGAATTGACTTTCTCCTATGTGTCTGTATATTTTGAATTGGGCTTTGATTCTTCTTGTGAGCCTATTGATAATGCTAAAATCACTCTCATTCTTGAGGGGTGAGGCGATCATTGTCAATGACTTAACTCGAGTTGGGGTCGAATCCACAAGAAGCACATTATAAATTTCAAGTCCTTATGGGTGGTATAATTAATAAAAGGTTCCAGAATGCTAAAAAACACGACAAGTAAAATAACAAGAACCTATTTCTAGAATGATGCTCTTGACATGATTTACACTCTAAATACACTTATTTCTAAGATTGCAAAAGGTAGTAAACCATATACTTAATTGTCCACCATTGCTTTGTCGCCATATAACCCTCTTTCAAGGATGTTATAGGTTACATCAAGTTCACCTTCATCCCTTTTTCAAGAATGATGAAGGGTTTCTAGAGTTTGGGGCTTTCACCTATCAAACCAATTTGGAGATTTTGGATTTTCACCCACAAATTTCAACTCATAAATTCAACCAATGGTGGAATCCATACTCAACAACTAGAAATCATGCAAGTGCAACAACACCCACACACAATTACACTTTAGTTCAACATAATCCCAAGACTAATTGACTTAGCTACTCATGAAGAAGGTAAAGAAAGATATACCATAAGGATTATCCAAAGAATTCATTCTTCACAAAATACTAAGAAGTTAAGCCTCCTCATTTAGTTACACACTTGCTTAATTAGGGTTTAGTGTATTTAAATCATGTTGATGTCTTATTTTCTAATGCAAAACATGGTAGTGTGCATATTTTTTGGTGCAAATGAGTGGTAAAATCACCACTCGTCAACACCCGCAACTTAAAACTTTGCTTATCCTCAAGCAACACCACCCTTTTCTATGAGAGAATTTCATATGTATGCCCTCATTCTATCACCCAATGATCATGAATAGTTAAAATTGATTGCTACTACAAAAATCTCTTTGCACATGGGCAAAATGGTTTCAACTACACCCCTCAATAAAATGTAATATTTGAAAGATGAATTAGACTTTGGGGAGCAACCATGTAACAACCACTAACACTTTCGAAATGACTCACTTGTTAACAACAACCATGTTATACTTCTGTTTATCTCATTTTGCTGATATGAAAAAATCACCCACCTCAACTTATTCACATGCCTCCTCACAATAAAGAAGATTTCACACACCACATATAATTTTCACTATTCTTCTAAATTAAATTTTCAGAGTCAGAAAGAGGGAAAGTTTATCACAAGGTTGCCCACGTCCATGCCCTCAAATTTTGCAAAATTTTTAGACAGAGGGGGTTATTTGTTTTCGCATCTACACCACATATAATTTTCTTATGATGGGAATAACCCAAGATATAGTCTCACTTTGCAAGATATAGTACGGGAGAACCACCTATATGGCTACTCAGGCTTCACCAATGGTTATGCATTCAATCCCCAATCATCAATTCTATTGTTACTTAGACATCCCTTGCATTCATGGACTTGATGCCATGGGTACAAAAACTTCCCTAGCACCTATGAATAAATACCTAATCACGATGCTTTCTTCTTTTGATGTCGTCACTCAATCTTTTATAGGGAAAAAACTCATCGATTAAAACTAAAATAAAGCAACAAACTCAGAATAAAGAAACTAATTCATGCGGTGTGGACACCATCAGAGTGCCTGAATATTACAACGTAACTAAAAATAAGAATCATCCAAAAGAGAAGAAAATTATGTAAAATATCAATAATATAGACCCAAATCAAAAGAATAAGGAGACACCCCAATTGAAGAGGTGGCAGTGTCCCCACAGCATAAATAATCAAGAATTAAAAAAGATAAGTTTGCTCCCTAAAAATGCATCAAGGACCGCTATCACTCTTGGATTTTGTTTCATTATTATTCTCCTTAAGATCAGACTATTTCTTCTTGTAAAAAATTGAATAGGAGTGTGAGGAAATTAGGGAGGAAATTAGTGTTTCAAATGGATAAGGTGTCCGTGTTTCAATGACCACAATCACGACAATATGGATGACTGTGATTACGCCCGGAGACTGCAATCACGGTAACTGAGAGCATTTATGCTCCCCTATTTTTCCCCTGTTCAAGTCATGTATTAATTTTCATAGATTTTTTTACCTCTGTTTAGTTTTCAAAGAAATTTTTTGCACTCTTCCCCCTTTTCAGTCTTATCCAATGCACTTCTTAGTGCCATAATTGTAAGAGTTATTTATATGTAGAAAATAACAATGATGCTACAAACATATAAAAAAAGGGATATGAGCCACTTTCGTGGCATTTATCGGTTGTCTCCCACATAGCGCCTTAGTTATAATCATGGCATGATGGCTTTCTTTATCAATTCTCAAGGGGGTCCACAAAATTCCTCCTATTAACCTCTTCGACATTAATAAGTTTTGTGGCAACTTCGTCCGTCTTATTCTTATCCTCTTCTTTCTTTACTATGAGGTAATTCCTTTTTTGTCTGAATTTTAGGCATTTTTCCATTCAAGTCCTATTTTAAGTGTTCTTCCATTATCTTCTCACTCCTAGTAACTATTTTTGAGACTTGAGCGGTGTGATTGGGATTGGCAACTTTGTTACTAAGGAGATCGCCTCTAGGTTTCCGATTTAAACATATGTAGATTTTCCCAATTTGGGTATCCAATTTCTTGATAGAGGCTGAGTGAGATACCACGGTTAAAGAGAGTTGAGAGAAGTCACCTTTTAATTTATAGACCATTTTGTCTGTTCCTTCAGCTATATTCCATATTCTTTCAAGGATATCCTCTGTTTTAAAATTTTTAGAGGCAATGGAGCTTGACTCTTTTATGTAATCCCGATCATGGTGAGGTGTAAAGTGGAAATACTTATGTTCCCAATCTCTCCAAAGTCGACCACCATCCCAATTCATGTAATCTTAATTTCCACCTTGTCTTCGATAAGCCGAGTGAGAACCCTCTAAATAGTTTGCCAAATATCGGATCTCTTCATCCAATTTGCTAGATTTCTCATATTCATCATAGGCTACTGATGCTACGGTTTTGTGCGTGCACCCATAATATACTGATTTACGAGCTCAAGTTGGGTAAAAATCTTTGCCAAGTCTCTTCTTAGTCCTCATCCCACTTTCATTGTTCCTTACTAATCATGGGAGTGGAGGGAGAGCTATTGGAGACTCTGATTTCTTAGGCATGCTATTCCCTATTGTGTTTAGTAACCACTCTCAATAATTTCATAGCAACGTAGAAGTGCAAGCTCAAGAGAGAACCTTGTGCTGCATTGTTGACCACAGTTTGGTTCAAAGGATCTAATGTTCAATACAATACTTGGAGGAGTAGATTCCTTGGAATCTCATTATTTGGTTATTTGACTAACTTTCTATTGAATCTCTCCCATACTTCATGGAGCGGCTCCCCACTCCTTTGAATAAAGTTTATGATTTCATTTCTAAGGTGACATATTTTGAAGAGAGGGTGGTATTGATCAATAAGCACCTTTGAGCGCTCGTTACATTAAGCAATTAAACCTGTAAAAAGTGAATGGAGCCACAACACAACCTAGCCCGTTAGTGAGAATAGGAAAAGATAAAGCTAGAAGGATTTCTTAGTGATGTGTGTTATATTAAATGGTGCACACACCTCTTAAAAATTCTTTAAGTGAATGTATGGGTCCTTGTAAGCATCACCCCCATATAGCCCCTTCATTTGCAATAAGTGTAGCATGACGCAAGTCACATGAAAGATTCTATTCCTATGAGTTGGTGGGACACGGATTGCACCCACTTGACCTATATTATTTAGTTGGCACTCTCTATCAAGGGGAATCTCAAATGGCTCCACATGATTAGTGTCTTCACTCATAGTTTCGTTCATGCAATAATCATCTAAAAATTAAAAAAAATAATAGTGAACTACCCATCCCATATATACCCAAGTAAAAAGTACACTGCATAAGAAAAATTTGTATTTCACTCTGCGGCAATGACGCCATTTTGATAATGCTCAACTAACTCCCATTCTTGAGGGTTGAGGCGGTCATTGTCAATAACCCAACTCAA
Source organism: Capsicum annuum (assembly GCF_002878395.1). Lineage (NCBI taxonomy): Eukaryota > Viridiplantae > Streptophyta > Magnoliopsida > Solanales > Solanaceae > Capsicum > Capsicum annuum. The sequence goes on from NC_061113.1 coordinate 125,344,770, forward strand.
GTTGGGGTTGAATCCACAAGAAGCGAATTAGAAATTTGAAGTCCTATGGGTGCTCCAATGCCTAAAAGGTTACCAAAAATTCTAACAAACATAACATGAAAAATAAAATGAGGTGATTTGGTTGCAATAATTTTTAATTAACAATGCACGTATTTGACACTTTTTGATCTAACATCAAGATTTGAGGAAATCTTGGGATTATGTCTACCTAAAGGTAAAGTGTGTGGGTAGATGATGGTTTAACATAAAGCTTAGTTGTGAAATAAAGCATAGGATAGGTTGAAAGTCATTTTGGTTAATATTTCAATAAAACCATAAATATTTCACCTACAGGCTCTTTCGAGCAACTAACAAGTGCACAATTTGTAATCACCCAAAATCTCATCAAGCATCCCTATTTCTAGGATGATGCTCTTGACATAATTTACACTCCAAATACACTTTTTATAAGATTGCAAAAGATAGTAAACCATAGGCTCAATTGTCCACTGTTTTCTTATTTTTCTATGACCCTCTTTCAAGGATGTTATGGTTACCTCAAGTTTACCTTCATCCCTCTTTCAATGATGATGAAGGGTTTCTAGAGTTTGGGGTTTTAACCCATCAAATCCATTTGGAGATTTAGGTTTTTCACCTACAAATTCCAACTCATAAATTCATGCAATGGTGGAATGCATACTCAACAACTAGCAATCATGCAAACACAACAACACCCACACACAATTATATTTTAGTTAAACATAATCCTAAGACTAATATACTTAGCTACACATGAAGAAAGTAAATAAAGATATACCATAAGGATTATCCAAAGCATTGATTCTTCACAAAATACTAAGAATTTAAGCCTCCATAATTAGTTACACACTTGGCCAATTTGGTTTTTTGTTTTTAATTTAAAAATATCTATGAGGTAAGAAATCCCCAAAGAAAGAAGGGTTTTTTCCTCTATATGGTTTGGGATTCATCTATGAAATTTTACAAAACTACCCTTGTTCATATTTCCACTAAACTATGATTATACAGGTTTGACTATGATTGCAGCTACGTGATAGAGGTTATGCTCAATGATTGCATTATGCTGAATATATTAAATGATCTTGATTGCAACCTGAGGACTACGGTCACAGTTACTAAGGCTGAACTACTTTAGGACTCCATCTGCACTCCATTTCCTTTTATTTAATCCCTTTTGAAGCTTTAATCAACATCATTTCACCTTCTCAACTAGATACCTGCAAAATATGGATATTAGTGTATTTTAATTGTGCTAATGTCTTTTTTTATAATACAAAAAATAGTAGTGTGCATAAATGTTTGGTGCAAATAAGTGGTAAGATCACCACTCGTGACCTCTTGATGTGGCTATCCTTCTATCAACCCCTGTAGGATATTCTTTACAGGTGGATTAGGTGTACTGATCTTGTGTGGCATTTTCGTTAGGCATGGGACTAAGGTAGATCTGATTATCCTTGATATGGAAGATTTCGAGGTCATTTTAGATATTGGTAGGTTTGCTACTTACCATGCTATCCTAGATTGTTGTTCTAAGAATATAACTTTAGCTCCATCGGCTATGCCAGGGATAGCTTAGAAGGCTGTGCTTTATTTATTTCCAAAGGCTGTTATATCTTTTCTTTAGGTATGTCGCTTAGTTGGAAGGGCATATTTGTCTTATTTGGCTCATTTATGTGATAGTAGTTCTCTCCACCTCCTTCTCTGAATTCTGTTATATTGTTTATGAGTTCCTGGATAATTTCCCTATGGATTTTTCTAGTAGGGCTCTGAATCGTGATATTGACTTTGCCATTGATGTTTAGTTAGTTATGAAGCCCATTTCTATTTCTCCTTCTAAGATGGAACAATTGAGTAAAAGGTATTCAAGGATCAGTTGCAAGAGTTATTGGACAATGGATATTTCCAACCTAGTGTATCACCTTAGGGTACGCCTATCTTGTTTTTGAAGAAAAAAGATGTGTCTATGCGTATATGTATTGATTATCTATAATTAAGCAAGGTGATAATTAAGAATAAGTGTCCTCTTCTTTGTATTGATGATTTGTTTGATCAACTTTAGGGTGCTTTAGTGTTTTTGAAGATTGATTTAAGGTTCGGGTATCACTAGTTGAGTATTAGAACTTTGAATATTCCAAAGACAACTTTTCCAACTTGGTACGATCATTATGAGTTCTCGGTCATTTCCTTCAAGTCGACCATTTCCTTAATCAAATTTATGGAATTGATGAAATAGGTTTTTGACCGTATCTCAACTCTATTATAAATGTATTTATAGATTATATCTTGGTTTCTTCTAAGAGTGAGGCCGATCATAAGGAGCATTAGTGGATTGTTCTTCAAAGATTGAGGGATAAGAAGTTGTATGCTAAGTTATTTAAGTGAGAGTTTTAGATGAAGTCGATTTCTTTTCTTAGTCAAGTGGTGACCATGGATGGTATTATGGTCGATCCAACGAAGATTGTAGTAGTTTGTGATTCGGCTAAGCCTACTTCTCCTACCGAGATTTAAAATTTTATTGATTTAGTAGGCTACTATTGGCATTTTATTTATGGTTATCTTTATTTATTTTAGCTCTATTGACCAAGTTGACTTAGAAGAAGATTTCCCTTTAGTGCTCTAATGTTTGAGAGGCGAGCTTTCAAAAGCTCAAGGGTTTGTTGACTTCAACTCCTATCTTGACTTGCCCAAGGAGGGTGTGGGCTTAACCATTTTTTGTGATTCTTCTGATGTTGGGTTAGGTATTATGTAGATACAAAAAGGTAAGGTGATTTTTTGTGCTTCTTGTCAGTTGAAGCCCTATAAAAAGAATTACCCTACCTATGAGTTTGAGTTGTGTGCAGTTGTTTTTCCCTTGATGTTATAGAGGCACTACTTGTATGGAGTTCATTGCGAGATTTACTTGAATCATTGTAGCCTTCAGTAATTTTTCACCCTAGAGATCTTAATATGAGGAAGTTCCATTGACTTGAGTTTGTTAAGGATTATAACTTGACTATTCTCTGTCATCCAAGAAAGGCTAATATGGTTGTGGATGCCTTGAGATGGAAGTCAACTAGCATGGGTAGCTTGACAAATCTTTTGACCTAGAAGAGGCCTTTGGCCTTAAAGATTCAGTCTTTGGCTAACTAGATAGTTAGACACATTACTCTGTTTTGGAATTTGTGGAGGCTAGGTATTCCTTGATGGTGTAGATTCAGGCCCATTAGTGTCATCATATTTGGTTGAGAGTGAATCAGGATAAGGTGTTGAATGGTGGGGACGAGGAAGCCTCACTTGATTCAAATAGTGTCTTAAAGATTGGTGGCCGAGTTTGTATTCTAAGAGTGGGTGATTAGATTAGGTTTATTTTTGAGTGACTAAGATGTTTCATAATTTGAGGTAACATTAATAGTGGGGTGATATGAGGAAGGATGTAGCATACTTTGTAGCGCTATGCCTATGTAGCCAGTAACTGAAGGTTGAGCATATGAGACCTGGTTCTTTACTTCAGAGGCTACCCATTCCTGAGTTAAAATTGGAATAAATCACTATAGACTTTGTTACTGGGTTGCCTAGTTCTTCTTATGGTTCTATTTGTGTTTGAGTCATAGTGAATCAATTGACCAAATATTGTCATTTCATTCTAATTTCAATCTCCTTTAGTGCTTAGAGGTTGGCCCATATGTATATTTATAAGGTAGTTCATCTTAAGTGTGTGCCAATATCTATCATCTCATATTAAGATTCAATATTCACATCTCACTTTTGGAAGTCTTTTTAGGAGGAGTTGGGGTACCAGAGTTGATATTAGCATGACATTTCATCCCTAGGCCATCGGTTAGCCATAGTAGACTATTGAAATTTTAAAGGACATACCCTACACTTATGTTATGGGTTTTGGAGGTCAATGGGGGAAACATCTAGCTTCGTTGAATTTTGTATACAATAATAGCTACCATTCCAGTATTAAGATGGTTGGTTTTGAGGATTTGTATGGCAGGCATTGTTGCTCCCCAGTTGGTCTGGTTGAGGTTTATAAGATTAGACCTAGAGATACAGATTTTTATCCTGAGTTTTTGGATAGAGTTCGGGTCATTCAAGATAGACTTTGAGCAGCTCAGAGTAGACAGAAGTGAAATATAGATTGTACATTTTGGTGATAAAGTATTATTTTTTTTATTTTGGAATTTGAGGTAGATTTGGCTTAACTTTTGGCATATTGGGTTCGGTAGTTAATAATAATGTAAAGGCATGGTTTGGGTATGGGGTTGTATCATGGAACATTTTTTAGGTGATTATGTACCCGTGTGAGAGCCTATATATATATATATATAATATTTTGTGGTTTTGAGACCTTGTTTGCTAAGTCTTTTAGTGTGGTGTCTAATATGATATTATTGACCCGGTGTTGGTATATGTATGTTTTATTGCACTTCTTTTAGTGGGAAAAGCCTAGATTTTGGGATTTTTATAGTATCAATGACCTTTTCCTTGCATGTTTCACTTGATAGTTTTTGGATTGTATTAGATCAAGGATGGTTGGTTGACTTAAGGGGATTTTTTACTCATTTGGTCGGTTTATTGGTTGGATATTGGAAATTCTTATTTTTTTTGCTTGTGATCATTACATCCCAATATCATATACATTCAGGAAATATTGGTACCATTGTGGAAATATTTGAAATACTAGCTTTTTCTAACAAAAAATGTGACATCTTTAAAACCTCTCTACCAAGGTATGTACTAGTGAGGAGTTTTGGATATTGGTGTTGGATATTTTTTGTATATTGGTTGACGAACCACGATGGGTCCTACCTTGAGCATAGAGATTGGTAGGTGTATGTAGAGTTTGTGTGACGGTCATTTGCATCATCATAACCTTCATTGCATTCCATATATTGTGCTTATTTTTAATTGTATTTCTTTTATTGACTTAATATTTGTCCAATTGTTCTATTCTCCTTTACTAGTATTTGCTATATGTGTATATTTGTTTTTCTTTTCCCTACATGTGTTTGCGCTGCGTGTATATAGTAGAGCTGTTAGTGTAGATAATAAGGGCAACCATTTGGGTCATTTTTTTATTTTAGGCATGCCCATAGTTTGTGTTTATATGCTTTATATTATACTTTACTCAATCAGCCTATGATATCGACAAAGTACAAGTAGATCGTACTCGTCCCTACTATGCCCTTTCAGTGCAAATCAAAGAACGAGCGTGCTGCACGGGTAGCTGACTCAGGTGATATTTGAAGTATATTCAAGCTATTGGATGTCCTATGCTTCAAGAGTTGGCCTAGTAAAGTCCCCACATATTTTGTTGTCTTATTTAGTATTTCGACATAGATTTTGATCCTTTTTGGATTATTATTTTATCTTTGACATTTGAGATGTATTAAGTAGCTCTTACACTATGACACAAAGTTTATGATTTAGATTGGTACCTTGATTATACTTATGCTATTGTCATATTTGTATGGTTCTGCTTTCTTGTAGAAGCCTTGACTTAGGTTTTGATGTTCATTTCTCATTTCATATCCATTTCGGTGATAGGCTTACTTGTCAAAGATTTTTGTGACAAGTGCCATCATGAATCTTAGTTTTGGGTCATGACTAATTGGTATCAGAGCAACCAAGCTCATTGACCTCAATAGTGTAAGAACGGGGTGTCTAATATAGAGTCATTGAATGATATCCAGACATCCTTATCTATTTTTGAGAAGCTGTAAGATGTTTTTAAGAAGATTTTCTCATTTTGTTCCTCATCGTGCAGTTCTTTCATACCTTGTGATCTAAATAGTGTTTCACCCTTTTTCAGGCCAATTTCTGAGTATGGCATTCTGAGATCAAGAGTTTAGACTTCATGTGTGTTACCTCCTTAAGTGGGGTCTCATATAGCTAGATTCACTATGCTTATTCTTATTGAGAGTGTATTCAATACATATGCAGACCAAAAAAAGTTTCAGAGATTCACTCATTTAGGTCCTCCTAGGTTTAGTGCTGCTATAGGTGAGGATGCCTATGTGTTATTCATAGATTATCGTGATAAGTATTGATTTTCTTGAGTATCATGGTGTTTCGTATTTTGCTTATTTGTTAACATATACAGCTAGAGATTGGTGGAGGTCACTAATTGGATGCCGACCTCTTGGTTTGCCAGAGTTGACTTGGGATCAATTTATAAAGGCCTTTTTGGATAGGTTTGTGCCTTTTAGTTTGAGGGATCAGATGAAAGATATGTTTGATTGCTTGTAGCAAGGATCCATGACTATTGCGGAGTATGAGGCATGTTACTATGCCTTGTCCAGATATAATTTTATTCCAGTATTACCACCTAGTTTGAGATGATTTAGAAGTTTTTGAAGGGGTTAGATATTTCTGTTCACCTTGCTCTAAATCAGATGTTAGTGTATGCTGCATCATTTTAAAGTATTATGGATCATGCTAAGATTGTTGTATCTATTCTTTGAGCATCTCAATAAAGCCCCAAGAAGATGCAATGTCAAAACGAGTTTATAGATCACCCTTCTCGAGAGAGATTGTAGAGGCTTCTATGGGTATTATGGTAGACCAATGCTGGTAGCCTTGCAGAGTTCAGGTTGTGGGACTTCTATTTTAGCAACTTCGGGTGGTTTTCCTAGTTCAACCGTACGTCCTTCCATTAAGCTGTGTTGCATGATTTGCTATATGTGTGATGAGATTAGCTATTTGGACAAGGACTGTCCCTTCTTTGTTTTAAGAGCTACTTTATTATCAGATATGAGAGTTAGCAGTTGAACTAGAGGTACGAGATGTAAAGGTAGTGGTTCCCTTGGTGGTGGTCATGGGGCTACTCTGTCAAGTGATGGACATGACCAATGCTATGATATACCTACTAGGCCCGAGGTAGAGGACTTTGATGTCCTCACGAAAGGTATCACCCTTATTTGTTTTAGATTTGCATTGGTGTTATTTAATTTGAGATCAACTTTATCCTATGTGTCTACATATTTTGCTTTTGGCTTTGATTCTGCTTATGAGCCTCTAGATGCTCATATTCGTGTATCTACGCCCGTAGGATATCCTTTAGAGGTGGATTAGGTGTACCAATCTTGTTTGGATATGGTCAGGCATAAGACTTGGGTAGATCTATTGTCCTTAATATGGTAGATTTTAATGTCATCTTAGGTATTGATTGGTTAGCTCCTTACCATGTTGTCCTAGATTTTTATGCTTAGACCGTGAATGTAGCTCCCCCAGGTGTGCCAATGATAGCTTTGAAGGGTGTGTTTTATTTGGGTCCGAAGAGATTTATATCTTTTTTTAGGCTTGTTGCTTGGTTGATATGGGGTGTTTATCTTTTTTGGCTAATATTCATGATAGTAGTGTTGCTTCACCTTTTTCTTTGGATTCTATTCGTATTGTCTATTAGTTCATGGATATTTTCCCTATGGATTAGTTTGGTATGCATCCGGATTGTGCTTTTTACTTTTCCATTGATGTTGAGTCACCAAGCCCATTTGTAATCATCGTTATAGGATGGACTCTACCGAGTTAAAGGAATTGAAGGATCAGTTGCAAGATTCATAGGATAAGGGATTTATCTGACATGATGTATATCACTTTGCGGTGCGCCTATCTTATTTGTGAAGAAAAAGAATGGGTCTATGCATATGTGTATTGATTATCCACAGTTGAATATGGTGATGGTTAACAATTAGTATACTCTTCCTTGTATTGATGATTTATTTGATCTGCCTCAGGGTACTTCGATGTTTTTGAAGATTGATTTGAGGTTAGGGTATCACTAGTTGAGGATTATAGCTTTGAATATTCTTGATCTGCCTCAGGGTACTTCGATGTTTTTGAAGATTGATTTGAGGTTAGGGTATCACTAGTTGAGGATTATAGCTTCGAATATTCTGAAGGTATCTTTTCAGGCTCAGTATGGTCATTATGAGTTCTTGGTCAAGTCCTTTGAGTTAACCAATGCCCCAACCATATTCATGGACTTAATGAATTGGGTTTTTCAATCATATATCTACTATTTTATCATTGTATTTATATATGATATCTTGGTTTCTTCCAAAAGTGAGGCTGATCATCAGGAGCATTTGCGAATTGTGCTTTCGAGATTGAGGGATAAGAAGTTGTATGATAAGTTCTCCAAGTATGAGTTTTGGTTAGAGTCTATTTTTTTCGCAGGTCATGTGGTGACAAAGGATAGTACTATGGTCAATCCATCCAAGATTACAATGGTTCGTGATTGGTCTAGCTCTACTTATCCTACTGAGATTAGAAGTTTTGTTGGTTTATAGGACTACTATAGGTATTTATTTGAGGGTTTTTCATCTATTATAGCTATATTGGCCAAGTTGACTAAGAAGATGAATTCCCTTAAATGATCTGATGCTTGTGAGGCGAGCTTTCAAAAGATTGAGGATTTTTTATTTTAGCTCCTATCTTGACGCTGTCGATGAGAGCGTGGATTTTACCAGCTTTTGTGATGTTTCTGGTGTTGGGTTAGGAGCTATGTTGATGAAGAAGGGTAAGGTGATTGCTTATGCTTCTCGTCAGTTGAATCCCCATGAAAGGAATTACCCTACCCATGATTTTGAGTTGTGCATGGTTTTTTTTCTCTTTAAAGTTGCAGAGTCACTACTTGTATAGAGTCCGTTGTGATATTTTCTTAAATCGTCATAACCTTCAATACTTCTTCATCTAGTAAGCTCATAATATGAGGTAGTGCAATTGGCTTAGGTTGTTTAAGGAATGTAACTGATTGTTCTTTATCATCCATGCAAGGTTAAAGTGGTTGCCGAAGGCTTGAGATGGAAGTCGACTAGCATAGGTAGCTTGGCATATCTTTTTACCCAAGAGAGGCCTTTATCCTTAGAGATTAAGTCTTTGGCCAACCAGATGGCTAGCTTGATATTTTGACAAAGACTAACCAGATGGCTAGCTTGATATTTTGACATCTGGGTTTGTTTTGGCATTCATAGATACTAGTTTTTCCTTGATGGAGTAGATTTGGGCTCATCAGTTTGATGATTTAGGTTGAGAGTGATTTGGGATAAGGTGTTGGTTGGTAAGGTGTCACGACCCTTACTAGGGCCTGGCCATGACAGATATCTCAAATCTTCCGTGTACTGAAGAAGACCCTCTTTTCCTAGTCAAATGGAACAAAATATAGCTTGCAGCGGATGAATTCCGAAAATATAACAAGATACAATAAGCAACAACAAGAATGTGCTAAAAATCCATAATACAAACTATTAATCCACAAAGCCTTTATACTAGCCAAAATTAATCTAAGTCGGTACATGCCCCCTAGATAGCAAAAAAGGGTAACAAAAGAAATAGTCTATGACACAAAATAGACCATGAAGTAACAAGCCATCTGGAAGAAGGAGGGTTACCACTTTAAGATGACTTATGACTAATCTAACAACCACCTATCATTGTGCAAGAAAAATGGTTGTTTCTCCGTTCCCCGCATCACGGGGGAATACAAAGTCCGGAGATAGTTAGTGGGTGAGCGCTTGCATGTAACTCAAGGAAAAGGGAATAATATAGTTCCATGATCAATAGTTTGAATCATTCAATACCAAAACACACAGTCGTATCCATATCTATATATAAATATATGTTACATCCCGGGATAGAGAACAAGTCTTAACATGAACTTTAAAACATTAGCCTGGGTTGTGTTGTGTAACTATTATAATAGAACCCAAGTGCTATATGGGCCTCATCTCTCACCCCTTGTCAAGATCCAGTGCGTGTAGCTGCACAAATTTGAAAAAAATCATAACATATATGCACAGAGGACTCGAACCTCCCAGCCATATATTAAGGGTGAGATGAACACCCAATCAAAAGCCAGGGTCGGTTTAACACTCAGACATTTAGACTACTATGTAGGAAAACGTAGTTCCCAGTATTAGTCCTCTTGTGACCTCCACTTTCAAGGAGATCTTCACAACCCCCTTTAAGCCCAAGTAAAATATTTAACACATAAACCATTTATATAATCACAGAGTGATTCATTAAGGCAATATCAAGTGGTATCGTCATACCGACTATAGTATGAAACGACATGTCAATTCGCCAAATCCAACTACTTGCCAATGGGACTCTAAGAAATTAAATAATAGGACTCCAAAGTTACAAGTAGGAACCAATCCCTTTAGCCAAGTAGCACTCTAACCCTCCTCAACCAATAGGAATCCAAATCCCAAGTAGGAACCAAATCATTTAGCCAAGTGGGACTCTAACCCATTGGTCAGTAAGACTCTAAAGTTTTTATTCAAAACCATTTCATGATTACTAAGATCTTTCAAAAGCCAACTTATCTACTTATGCAAGGTATTATTTCAAAATAGTATGCAAAGCTAAATGATAATTCGTATTCCAAAACCAATCATGAAAGTGGGTTGAGGTTCTCATCAATTTTAATATCAAAATTCAATTATTTTGGGGTATCCACAATCCCCATTCCATCATCATTCCCATGAACCCCAATGGGTTTACAAATCATCAATTCAAATCATAATTATTTCATAAAATACATGGGAAAACATTTAAACAATCATTATGCCAAACCTCAACCCATCATTCGAAATCCAAATCCAAAATCATGTGAATATCAAAGCAATACATGCCATAATTTATAATACAAGTTCTGGGAGAGAGATACATGCCTTAAACACTAAGAAATTTAGAGAAGAAATCACCCTTGAGCCCTAAAATATCAAACTCTTGAAACCCTAGCTTTTTCTTTGAATGAGGAATTTGAGAGAAGATAAGAGAGAAACTGTTTGTGTAATGAGAAGTTTTGGGATCCCTTAGGGTTTTTTTTTGTCGGGGATCCATATTGGGGAAGATGGAAATGTCCTAATTGCCCATTAAATAAAAGTTGAAAAATGACACCAGTCATCACAGGTCACCTTACGACTCGTGAGAACTCCTTACAAGTGGTCAACGCAACTCATTGTCTAGACTGTAACTTAGGGCTTCCCTAACGGTGATCCTACGACTCGCACCATATGATTCATATAGAGTCTAGATGACTTATTTAGTCTATATGACTCATTAAGTCTAGTTGTACTCAGAATAGACATCTTGGGCAACCTCACTTGTCACCTTACGATTGGGGTCCTACGACCCATAGTGACATTTTACGACTCATAAGGTATGTCGTAGGTTGGGTAGTATACTTAACTCAAAAATTTCCATGGGCCCAAATTTCTAGGGTGTTACATTTCCCCCCTCCCCCTTAGGATCATTCGTCCTCAAATGATGAGTCATGGGATCAATTAGAATGATTTAATAGAGAAATGCAACCACAATTACCTTTAACAAAAAAAGGAAACAAAGATGTATAGGGATACACATAATTTAAGCACGATTATACAAAGTAAGAAATAAGAATGGATAATTGGACTTTATGTCCTCTTCATCTTCCAAAGTAGCTTCTTAGACCTTATTGTTCCTCAATAGAACCATCACCAAAGCCACATCCTATGTCTTCAAACGAAGAACTTGCCTATAAAAAATCTCAATCGGAACTTCTTGATAAGGCAAGGAATTTGAAACACCAATACTCTCCAAAGGAAAAACAAAGAAAGGATCACCCACTCACTTATTCAAGATAAAAATATCAAACACTAGATTGATAGAACCCAAACTCGAAGGAAACTCCAACTCATAAGCCAAATTTCCCACTCTCCTCAAGATTAAGTATGAGCTAACATATTAGGGGCTAGTTATCCCCTTCTTTCCAAACCTCATCACCCCTTTCATGGGATACAGTTTCAAGAACACCCAATCACCATCATCAAAAATTCCATTCGCCTCATATCTTCATAGGACTTTTGGCAACTTTGGGCGATCTTAACCCCCAAGAATGTAGTCTCACTAACTTCGAACCACCCAATGGGAGAATGACACCTCCTACCATACAAAGCCTCAAATGGGGCCATCTGAATACTAGAATGGTAACTGTTATTATACGCAAACTCTATGAGAGGTATATAATTAACCCAACTACCATCAAAATCAATCACATAGGCCCTTAGCATATCTTCCAAAGTTTGAATATCCCTCTCCTCCAGTCTATCCGTCTGAGGGTGTAAAGAGATGTTAAGTTTAACCTTAGTCCCCAACACTTTCTGAAAAAAATGCAAAAAGAGGGGTAAGAACTGCATACCCCAATCAAATATAATAAAAACAGGTGCACCATGCAACTTTATGATCTACTGAATGAAAAGCTTAATATAATTCTCCGTAGAATAATTTGTCCTTACTATCAATAGTGAGTGGACTTAGTCATTCAATCAACGATAACCTAAATCATGCCAAACTTACTATAATACCACAAAACACCAGTAATGAAATTCATCTTAATGACTTCCAACTTCCACATAGGTAACTTAATCTCTTGAGATAACCCACCAGGCCTCAAGTACTCCACCTTCACTTGCTAGAAAACCATACACTTGGCCACAAAATTGGCCACATCCATCATTATGTTATTCCACCAATATATCTCTTTCAAATCATGGTACATCTTTATTAAACCAGGATGAATCATATACCTCGACTCAGAGCCTCAACCAATATCCTCTCTCGCAACCCATCAATATCGGGAATACATAATCTACTTTGGTACCTTAAGATACCATCACCACCAATCTCAAAATCCATTACCTTTTGGTAACCTACATTATCCTTTATCTATATTAAGATAAGATATAAAACCTATATTTATTTCACCCCACCACCTCATTAATAATCACACCTCCATCATTAGAGTCAAAAAGATGAACTCCAAGATTAGCCAAATGGTGACTATTCTTTACCAAACCTCGCTTGTCCTTATCCACATGAGATAATCCTCCTATAGATAACCTGCTAAGAGTATCAGCAACAACTTTAGCTTAACCAAGGTGATAATGGAGACTCATGTCGTAATCTTTGAGTAACTCATGTTATCTTCTTTACCTGAGATTCAACTCATTTTGGGTCAACACATAATGTAAGCTCTTATGGTCTGAATGTATGTCAATATGAACTCCATACAATTAATAAAGTTAAATCTTCAAAGCAAAAACCACGACCAGCAACTCCAAATCATGAATCAAGTATTTCTTCTCATGCGTCTTAAGTTTTTTAGAAGCATATGCTACCACAATTCATGCTGCATCAGAACACAATCCAATCCTACACGAGATGTATCACAATAAACAACAAAACCATCAATACCCTCGAGTGGGGACAAAATCAAAGCTGAAGTTAACTTATTCTTCAACTTCTTGAAACTAGCCTCACAATCATCAGACCACATGAACATTACCTTCTTTTGATTTAACTTAGTCAATGGGGCAGGAATCAAAGAGAAACTCTCCACAAACCTCCTATAATACCTATCTAAACTTAAGAAGCTCTGAATATTGTTTGGGGTCATGGGTCTAGGACACTTCATAACGACCTTAACTTTCATTGGATCCACCATGATCCCCTCAGTACAAACAACATGACCCAACAAAGTAACAACATTCAACTAGAACTCACACTTTGATTATATAGCATACAAAAACTAATCCTTAAGAGTCTACAACACTATAAGGAGGTAATTGTCATGATCTTCCTTACACTTGGAGTATACCAAAATGTATAAATAAATATAATAATGAACAAGTCCAGAAATTGATGGAATACCCGATTCAATACAACCATAAATACTGCCAGTGCATTACACATTCCAAAAGAAATATCTAAGAACTCATTGTGTCCATACCGGGTACGAAAAGCAGTCTTAGGGATATCCACCTCCCTAATCTTCAATTAATTATAACTTGACAATAGATCAATCTTAGAAGAGTACTTCGAACCCTAAAACTTGTCAAACAGTTCATTAATCCTTGGAAGAGGATACTTATTATTCACATTAACCTTATTCAACTAGCGATAATTTGTAACACTGTGAAATCTAGTTCCCGGGATGCCACACGGTGCTCCAATCTAAAATAGTCCTGAGCTAACCCTGGATGCTTTCTACTAAGTCTTGATTTCAACATAAGAAATATGAATATGAAAACATAACAATTTTAGAAATCTTATCTAAAGAATAAAAATCTCACAAATCCTAGTAAGACAATACTAATAATCTAAATACTAAATTAAATGTCTAACACTGAATCTAGTAGTCCGACAAGCCTCTACTATCTGAATCTAGAGAGTAATTGGGATAGGACCCAGATGACTCAAACTGTCTAAAATGAATAAAGAAATATCTACTAATAAACTAAAAGTATGAATAACTAAGTCCCCAAACTATGAGGACTCACCAGATGCAAGTATGTAGAAGAGATGCTCAGGAATCACTCACGCTACTGAGCCTAAGAACCTGAACCAATATTATGAGACAATGTAGCACATAAACTTGTACTTTGAGGATTTACTAAGTTTATGGGGGTGCATTCAATAAGTTAACAATATCATCACAATTTATAAAATCATGCATGCTAAATGTAAATGACTCACATAGGCTTGAGTAATCTAAATTATGAAAATCATAATCATAGTTGATAAGACATATAACATAAATTTTGTGAGCCATTATACTTAGTCCTAAAGTCTGTAAAATAGCTTATCTTAGGGCTTAAAATCTTAAGACCATAAATTCCAAAACCATATGATTTTATCTTAAATCTTCAAATCAATAGACTGTTTAAGAGTGGTGGACATCTGTTTGGAGGTTTTCCTAAGCGACATACACCATGCGAGATTCCATGGAGTCCCCCGTTTGGCGCCCGTTAGGTAGGGTTGTTTTACCCTTGCCATGGGAATAGAACTTCTAGATTTAGTGATCACAATCTGAGTCATCCATGTAAAAGTGGGAATAATCTAAATCCTATGTTGGCACATAGTTTGGGGTAATAAACTATAGTAACCTACCCATCTTGGTGCTAAATACTACTCCCATTCTTAGGCTCAAAATCTTAAGAAATCCACTTCAAAATAGCACATGATTAAATATTAAGTTATATGAACAAAGTGGATTTTTTTATCTTAGCTTAGGACCAAAAGGTCAAATCATTATCAATAATCTGAGAATAATCTTATCTGAGGGTGCTTATAGCACAAATAATCTTGATATAGAAATCTTAATTCGGGCATAACAACCCATGCAACAATATCATATTAAAACATCTAAATATTCATACTTGCTAGTGTAAATTGATAACATAAACACTTATAATTCATCATAAAATCTAGAAATTACTGCACAATGCATAGAAATATGAATAAAGTCATGTAATTTCAACTTTTAAATCAATGGAAATCTCATAAGTTTGTAAACAATAATAATGGGTGCAAACCCTAACTTGAATTTCCTAGAAAATCATATAAAATTCAGTAAAAGTTGAACTTAAAACAAGTTTCTCGCACAGGATGAAAGGAGTATCCTTGTTCATAACCCCACATACCTTAAATTGATGATCTTTGATGAGAAACTTGAATGTTGGATTCCTATTGATGCTTTAAGGATGAATTCTTTGAGTTCTTAAATTGGGGATTCTCAATCTAGTATTATCTTGGAGAATTGACGGAGGAAATTTTGGGTTCCTGGGAGAGAAAGTATGAGCTTTAGGGTTTTGTTTAAGAGAAAAAGATGAATAAAGCATAAAGTGCTCTCAAATATGATTAATCTATTGTTTTTGGACAGATTGGGGGTTGGGGATTTACCAAAATAACCCCCTTTAAACTTTTACACGAAACTGGAAAACGTACATTTTTCCAATTTGGGTGGCCACCATGAACATTTTTCCAATTCGGGTGGCCACCATGACGTGCCACTATCGCAGTGGCTCACTAGAAATCGATGAATGGAAACTAGGCAAACTCCATCACGTGGAGACATCGCAGTGCCCCTTTGGAATACCATTTTGGCACATGGCGCGATGCGCTATTATCACGGTAGACCTCTATAAATTAACAAATAGGAAATTGATCCTTTCTGCAATGTGCTAATATCGTGGAGGGCCACTATAATGGGAAAATTGGGAATTTACACTAATCTGTGATGCGCTAAGGGTCCAAACGACGGTGTTTTGCGATTGGAACTTAAAATAACCATAACGTTTGACCCAGTTATAGGATTTAGGTAAATTTGATATCGATGAAAAGCTAATTCAATTTTCTACGCAATGGAAAGTACAAATCTAAGGAATTCCACACCAAATAAATTGTATTTTTTTGAAGATATCCCTTAACACTCTTGGGATGAATTTAACTTTAGTAAAATCATGCGGTATTATAATATCTCCCCTTGAAAAGATTCATCCTCGATTGTGGCTAGTTAAGATGAAATTTTTGAGGAATATGAGAATATAAGGTAGCATGCCCTACTGAAAAAAACTGTGAGTCAGAATCTATATCATTCTAAGATTTTGAGTAATTCAGTGAGTGCATGAACCTACATGAAGACAAATATATAGCTGAATATATGATTAGAGAAGAACTGTATCACTGAAGAGTATTACCTTCGGCTAAATCTAGGTTTGCGAAAGAAAACGTAAAGGTACTTGGCTCACATATCTGCTTCTGCTTCCCAAGTGGCTCCTTCAATCGACTAATTCTACCGAAAAACTTTAACTAAGGGAACTTCTTTGTTCCTTAGTCTACGGATCTGATGATCTAAAATCTCAACTGGAATCTCTTCGTATGAAATACTATTTTGAACATCTAAGATTTTTGAGGGAGCAACGACTGTAGAGTCTCTCATACTCCTCTTAAGAATAGAGATATGGAATACAGGATGAATGACTGGCAAGTCTACGAGAAACTCAAACTCATAAGCTACCTTTCCAACATGACTCAAAATTATATAAGAGCCAACATACCGGGGACTAAGCTTCCCCTTTTTGGTGAATCGCTTTACCCTTTCATGGGTGAAATTTTTAGATATACTGAATCACTAACCTCGAACTTGAGGTCCTTTTTTCTCACATCTGCATAGGATTTTTGATGACTCTGGGCTATTTTCAATCTTTCCCTAATCAACTTAACTTTCTCCATAGCTTTATACACTGTATTAGGCCCTAGCAAAGTGGCCTCACCCACCTCATACCAACCTATGGGTGATCTACATCTCCTTCCATAAAGAGCCTCAAACGGGGCCATCTGAATGCTAGCATGATAACTGTTATTATGCACCAACTCAATCAATTGTAAATGCTCATCCCAATGACCTCTGAAATCAAGAGCACATGTCGGCAACATATCTTTTAGAGTTTGGATGGTCCTCTCTTCTTGACCATCTGTCTGAGGGTGGAAACCTGAACTAAGATGGACTTGGGTACCAAGGCCCTTCTAAAAAGTTCTCTAAAACTAGGAAGTAAACTAAGTACCCCTACCTAAGATGATACACAAGGGAACCCCATATAATCTGACTAACTCTCAGATATACAACTTGGCATAATCCTCAACTATATAAGCCCTGTAACCTAGCAAGAAATGCACTGACTTAGTTAATCTGTCTACAATAACTCAAATTGAATCATGATGATATCACGATTGGGGTAAACCAATCATAAAATACATATTCACCTCCTTCCACTTCTAAGTAGGGATACCAAACTTATGCAATGTACCACCAGATCTTTGGTGCTTCACCTTAACCTATTGACAAGTTAGAAACTTTGCTACAAGCTTTGCTATAGCTCTCCTTATTCCACTCCATCAATATATTTCTCGCAAGTCACGGTACATCTTGGTATCTCCTACATGGATAGAATAATGTGCACCATGTGCCTCATCCATAATTCATTATCTTAACTCATCAACAAAAGGCAGACACAATCAATTCTGGTATCTCAAGATGCCATCTCCCCATTGGGAGAAAACCTCTACTTTTTGGTGTTTAATCAACTCCATCCGTTTGACCAAACTAAAATCCTTATCTTGCTTCTCCTTCACTTCCGAAACTAGAGAAGATTTGGAACTACTCTGAACCCAAACATTCCCTTCAGCTGAATCAACCAGCCTAACACCCAATCTAGCCAAACGGTAAACTTCTTGAGGTAACTCTTTCTTATTATTCTCAACATAAGCTACACTGCCCATAGACAACTTACTAAGGGCATCTGCCACTATATTGGCCTTGCCCAGATGATACAACATACTCGTATCATAACCCTTCAACAACTCCAACTACCTTTTCTGACGGAGATTCAACTCCCTCTGAGTAAACACATACTGAAAACTTTTGTGGTTTGTGAACACATAAACGTGTACACCATACAAATAATGTCTCCATATTTTTAAAGCAAATACTACAACAACTAATTCAAGATCATGGGTTGGGTAATTCTATTCATAAAGCTTCAACTGTCTAGAGCCACAGGCTATGACCTTACCTCTCTGCATTAACACACAACCTAATCCAACTCTAGAGGCATCAAAATAAACAACAAAGTCATCAGAACCATTAGGTAATGCTAGAACTAGGGTTGAAGTGAGTTGAGTCTTCAACTCCTAAAAATTCTTCCCACAAGAATCTGACCAGAGGAACTTAACTCTATTTTGGGTTAATCTAGACATAGAGATGCAATAAAGGAGATACCTTCAACAAAACGGTGGTAACAACCAGCTAGACGCAAGAAAATCCTAATGTCTATACGAGAAATAGGTCTAGGCCAACTCTTTATAGCTTTTGTCTTTTGGGGATCGACTCTAATGCCATCGGTGGAAATAATATGACCCAGAAAGGCTACTGACCTTAGCCAAAATTCACATTTTCTAAACTTGGAAAACACTTAATGATCTCTAAGAGTTTGCAACACAATTCTTAGATGGTTTATATAGTCATCCTCACTACGGGAGTACAAAAGGAAAAAGTCTATGAATACTATGACAAACATGTCTAGATACTGTTTGAACACTATGTTGATGAGGTCCATGAAAGCTGCTAGGGCATTGGTTAGCTCGAAAGACAAGACTAGAAACTCAAAATAACCATAACAAGTTCTGAAAATAGTCTTTGGAATATCACATTATAGTCAGATCTATGGTCTATCTTTGAGAATTAAGTTACACATTGGAGTCGATCAAACAAGTCATCAATTCTAGAAAAGGGATACTTTTTCTTGACTGTGACCTTATTTAGCTAATGATAGTCGATGTACATTCGTAAAGAACCATCTTTATTGTCCACGAATTGGATGAGAGCGCCCCATGGAGAAATACTAGGCCTTATGAAGCCTTTATCTTGAAGTTATTTGAGTTTCTCCTTTAACTCCTTAAGCTCTACAAGATCCATATGGTAAGGAGGGATAAAAATAGGCTGAGTATCTAGGAGAAAATCAGTACCAAAATCTATCTCTCTATCGGGAGGTACCCTGGGAGACCTTCTGGAAAAATATCAGGAAACTCGTTGACCACTCAGACGGACGGAAGTGTTGGAGTCTCAGACTTTATGTTTTTGACTTGAACTAGATGATAAATACAACCTTTGGATATCAAATTTTTGGCCTTAAGGTAAGATATGAAATGATTCTTTGGAGACACTGACTTACCTGACCACTCAAAGACTGGCTCATCTAGGAAATAAAATTTCACCACATGGGTGTGATAGTCTATAGAAGCATGACAAGAATGGAGCTAATCCATACCAAGGATTAGATCAAAGTCAACCATATCTAAATCTACTAGGTCTGCTAACATGACTTTTTGAAGGACAGTGATAGGACACTTTTTATAAATCTATTTGGCAACAGTTGACTCACCTACTAGAGTATACACTGAGAAGGGCTTAAGGATATTTTCAGAACTTATCTCAAAATTTATAGCACCTAATGGGGTCACATAAGAGAAACTTGACCTAGGGTCGAACAACATATAAACATCAAAATAAAAGACACGAAGAATACCAATCACAATATCAGGAGAATCCTCCTGCTCTTGATGGAATGGTAAAGCATAAAATTGATTTTCGTGCTGAGCACCACCGGTACTAGACGATGCTTCCTAAAGAGGAGCTAGGTGTCCTGGAGAAGCTGGTGTACTATTTGCCTGAGTATAAGGATGAACATTTCTATTCCCCTGCCTACCATGCAGGCACTTTTTGTTTCCGTGACCCACCTGGCCATAACCATAACAACTTTTCTGACCCCACAAATATTCACCTACATGATTTTTACCACACTTAGCAGATTAGGGATGATTAGGATTCCTATTCATACTATTCTGATATATGGACATAGAAGACTTACCCCACTGTACCTACCTATTTCTGGGTGCAGAAGCACTGGCTAAAGAAGGTGCAGGCATAATCAAACTGCCCTGTTCTAGCTCTTTTATTTGCTCTCTCTCTTTCCTTCCCTTTTCATACCTCAACCTAATGAGCGTACATCATCAATCTAGGAAGATCCATGTCTCTAATGAGCATAGCAGTCCTACACTCCTTAAATACTAAGCCAGACACACCACTTATAAACTTACTCATGCTTTACTTAGGGTCAACAATCTGTTCAAGGGCATACTTAAACAACTATTTAAACTTAAGGGAATGCTCCTTTACTGTCATTAAGCCTTATCTCAGGTTCATGAACTCTTCTATCTTAGCTTCCCTTATCTCACATAGGAAGAACTTGTCTAGGAATGCATCTTGAAATGTCTGCCAAGTCATGGGAGCTACATTCTCCCCTCTACTTTTCTTCCACATCACCACCTAATCATGCACAACATCCTTCACCCTATAGGATTCCAATTTTATAATATCCTCTTTAGAAATATGAATAATTTAGGTGATTTTTTTCACTGCATCTAGATACAACTATGGGTCCTCACCTACCTTCAACCCAAAGAATTCTGGCAGATTCATCCTTTTAAAATCTTAGATTTTAGGTATGGCTAAGTCCACGTCCTGTTGAGGTTGGATTGCAGCCTAACGGTTGCCCAAAATATTAGCTGTCACAGCTTGGGCTAGCGCCTGAAAGGTAGGCCAAAACTTTGCATATGATATGTTATCGTTCAAACGATCTGCGGGTTGAGGTGGCTGATTATTATTTCTATAGGCTTTAGCTCGATGAGGAGGCATTTTCTATCACATGAAAGCACGAATTAGAAGTAGATAAAGACAATGAGTGCATGATAGATCATGAAAGAAGAGATGATTTCCTAAAACACTCCATATCCTCTTGTTAATAGATGTGGCAATCTTCACACCGATGAGCAAGACTCTGTGTAACGCGGCTTTTCTGACTCCCTAGGACTCTCTAAACCTTATGCTCTGATACCAAGTTTGTAACGCCCCTAAATCTAGTTCTTGGGATACCACACAGTGCTCTAAACTACAAGTAGTCCTGAGCTAACCCTTGCTGCTTTCTACTAAGTCTAGATCTAAACATAGGGGAACTATGAATATGAAAACATAATAATTAATGAAATCCTATCTTAAGCATAGAAATCTCACAAATCCTTGTAAGATAATGCTGATAATCTGAATACTGAATTAAAAGTCTAACACTGAATCTAGTAGTCCGACACGCCTCTACTATCTGAATCTAGAGTCACTGGGCTAGGCCCCAGATGACTTAAACTATTTGAAATGAATAAATAAATATCTACTAATAAACAAAAAGTATGAATAAATAAGTCCTCGAACTATAAGGACTCACCAACTGCAGGGATATGGATTAGATACTCGTGAATCACTCACGCTGCTAAGACTGAGCACCTAAACCTACATTATCAGACAATGTAGCACATAAACATATATGTGGATCAGTACTTCGAGGATGTACTGAGTATATGGGGGTGCATGTAATAAGTAAACAATAGCATCACAGATTATAAAATCATGCATGCTAAATATGAATGACTCATACAAGCTTTAGTAATCTAACTTCTGAAAATCATAATCATAATTGATAAGACATATAACATAAATCTTGTGAGCCATTACACTTAGTTCTGAAGTCTATAAAATAGCTTATATTAGGGCTTAAAATATTAAGACCCTAACTTCCAAAAACATATGATTTTATCATAAATCATTAAAACAATAGATTTTTGAAGAGTGGCGGACATCTGTCGGGAGGTTCTTCTAACCAACATATACTATGTGAGCATCGATGGAGTCCCATGTCTAGCCCATATTAGTTAAGCTTGTTCTACCCTTTCCATTGGAAGAGAACTTCTATCTTAAGTGATCACAATCTGAGTCATCCACGTAGAAATAAGAATAATCTGAATCCTACGTTGGTATGTAGTTCTGGGGTATGAAACCGTAGTAACCTGCCTATCTCGGTGCTAAATACTACTCGCATTCTTATGCTCAAAATCATAAGAAATCCACTTCAAAATAGCACATGGTTAAATCTCAAGTTATATGAACAAATTGGATTCTTTATCTTAACTTAGGACCAAAAGGTCAAATCTTTATCAATAATCTGAGAATAATCTTATCTGAGGGTGCTTATAGCACAGATAATCTTGGAATAGAAATCTTAATTAGGGCATAATGACCCATGCAACAATCTCATGTTAAAACATCTAAAAATGCATGCTGGATAATGTAAATTGATAATGCAAACACTTATAAATCATCACAAAATCTGGAAATTACTACACAATGCATATAGACACCCCTTGGAAATCAACTTCCCAACTTTTAGATAAGAAATGAACCTTCATTTAGGTACTATAGAACTACCTACTCACTCAATCATAGGTTCATTCAGGAGTTAGAAACTGACCTTTTGGGTCCTACAATAAAGAGATGCATAGCGTGAATTGAGCCAATCCATCCATAAAATAATATTAAAGTCTAACGTATCTAGCTCTATCAAATCCACCAACCTCTCCCTACCACAGATGGATACACATAACCCCTATAGACTTTTCTATCCAAAATAGAGTCACCTACTGGAGTAGACATAGAAAAAGGGGTAAAACATGCACTCAACACTGAAATCAAAATAAATAGCCACATAAAGAGTCATATAAGAATGAGCAGACCTCAGATCAAGTAAGCAATACACATCATGAGAGAAAAGCTATAATTTAGAAGGACAACATTAAGATAAAGCTCATATTTCTAACGGTTGGAAAAGTATACAGATGATTTCATTGTGTATCGATACTAGAGGTGGCACTCTTTGGGGAAGTAGCTAAAGAAGTAGCAACCGAAACCTTATTAGCCCTTGAAACAACCCTTGAATGACAATCCCACATCATGTGGCCAAGATGACCACACCTAAAAAGCTGATTCCTCCCTCATCACACACTCTATGATGCACCTTCCCATAAAATCTGCAAAGAGGACATGATGAAGTAGACTAAACTCCATTTGCCTGAGATTAGGTCTCTTGTACCTTAGACCCACTGTCATTCTAAAAGTAATGATCACTATACAACTTTGGATATGGAGCACTAGTCGTATAATAAGAACCATAATTTCCCTAATTCTTCTTAGACCACTGCCTACCATCTCTACCACTATTCTATTGGCCTCCACCCTACTAAAATACCTGAACTTCTTACTCTGTCTTTACCCTATCTATGCTTGCTTCTTTTTCTCATGCTCTACTAATTTTGTGTATACCACTAACCTACAGATATTAATATCATTATTCAGTATTCTATCCTTGCACTCCAACACTAAATACAAAGACAAGGCTACTTCAAACTTTCTTATACTAGCCCATATACTAGGTACTATCTTAGGAGCATAGTGAGACAACTTATTAAATTTTAGGACATACTCTTCACACTCATCCTACCCTAATTTAAATTCACAATCCCCTTAATTTTTGCCTCTCTCAACTCCTGAGGAAAGAAGTGATTAAGAAAGGCACTCAAAAAGTTATCCCACATAGATGGCTTGGCATCATCTCCCTCAGTTGTTCACACTCATAATAATAATACTGATAGCCACATCCTTAAACTGATAGGCGGTGAACTCTACACTTAAGATTTAGAAGCATGCATTACTCTGAATATCTTCTCTATCTCATTATCAAACCCTAAAGAATCCTCCCCAACCTTAGAGGTAGTAAAGGTTGGGCGATTCATCCTAATGAACTGGCTAACCCCAATAACCTCAGAAGATATAGAAAAAAACCAACATAATCAGGTTGACGAGACTGAAAAATCACCAACTTAGTAAATTGATGAATACACTAACAAAACTCGACATTATAAATGTCTCCCTGTAGTGGTGGGACATGATCATCATTAGAATGAGAAGCCCAAGGAGCACTGGTAAGGGTAGGTGGAACTCTATAAGGGATTGTACAATTAGGAGATAATACTCATGATCAGGTTTGTACTCTATAAGTGGAACGAATTCCATTCGCATTTTCTTTAGGTGGGATAAATGAGGTTCCATGAGTATCAGATTATTGGGGAGGCATGAACTAAAATGCAAACAAATGAAATTAGAGGAGCTTTCAACACCTTAGACTCTATAGCCTAAAAATAGATCACGATAAAGGGAAACATTCCTAAATGCCCAGTTGCCTCTCCCTTATAAGTGTGGCATACGACACACTCATAAAAGAAACTCTACATGACATGAATTTATGAAAACCCAATTGACCATGAAACTAGGCTCTGATACTAACTTTTTACAACTCGAACCAAGGATTGATTATGAAGGGATCTCAAGTCCATTGTGGACCAAATACCAAACTCTTTTCCAAGTCAAACAGAACATAATACAACTATTAGTGGATGAATTCCAAATATATAACAAGATAGACTAAGCAATAATAAGAATATTCTATGAATCTATACTACCAGTTCCCAATCTACATTAATCCACAAAGCCACTAAACTGACCAAAACTAATCTTAGTCGAGATATGCCCCCAATAATATCCAAAAAGGTAATTAAAAAGATATTCTCTGACAAAAACTGGAGCATGAAGTAATAGGCCACTCGAAAGAAGGAGGCTCACCACTTCAAGATGACTATGAGAAATCTAAGAAGCACCTATCATTGTGTAGAAAAAGTAGAAGTGTTTCCATTCTCTGTATCACATAGGGATACAACATCTGGAGATTATTAGTAGGGTGAATGCTAGCATGTAACCCAGGGATAAATAAATAATCTAGTGCCATAATAAATAGTACAAATTACTAAATACAGATACTTATAGTCATATGCATATATACATATATATAATATACTAGATGGGGAACAAGGATTAGCATGAACTTAAAAACATTAGCCTGGGTTGTTTAGTGTAATAAATATAATAGTACCCATAGCATGAACTTTAACACATTAGCCTAGCCTATGAAGCATAATCATTATAATGGTACCCACGAGCTATATGTGCCCTAGCTCTCACCCTCTATTTGGTCCCCAATGTGTGTAGCTATATGAATTAGAGAAAAAACAAAACATATATGCACAAGGGACTCTAACCTCCTCATCATACATTAAGGTTGACATGAACACCCAATCAAAAGAAATGGTGAATCAAACACCCTGCCATTTTTATCCCCATGTTGGCAAAGGTGGTTTCTAGTAGTACTCCTATTAGCAAATCCACTTTCTCGATGAGCTACACAACCTTTTTAAGCCTAATTAAAACATTTAGTACATAATCCATTTATATAATCATAGATTCATTCGTTAGGGCAATATTAAGTTGTATTATTATACTGATGATAGCTTGTAAGCATATTCCAATTTACCAAATCCAACCATTTGCGAATGGGACTATAACCCATTAACTTATAGGACTCCAAAGTTCCAAGTAGGATATAGACCATTTAGCTAAGTAGGACTCTAACCCTCCTTGTCCAAAAAGAATCTAAAGTCCTAAGTAGGAACCAAATTATTTAGCCAAGTAGGCTCTACTGCATTGGCCAATAGGACTCCAAAGTTTCAATTCAAACTATTTCATAATTACCAAAACCTTTCAAAAGCAAACTTAGCCACTTAGGAAAGGAATTAGTTCAAAATAGCAGGCAAAGCCAAATGATAATTCACATTCTAAATCCAATCATGCAAGTGGGTTATGGTTCTCATCAATTTTAATATGAAAAGTAATTATTTGGGGGTATCCACAATCCCTATTCCATCACCATTCCCATGCACCCCAATGAGTTTACAAATCATCAATTCAAAGCATAATTATTTTATACAATACATGGGAAAACATTTAAACAATGATTATCCAAAACCCTCAACCCATCATTCAAATACCATAATAAAAACATGTGAATATCAATAAAATTCATGCAATAATTAAAAACGTAAAGAAAGATAGATACATGCCTTAATCATTAAGACATTTAGAGAAGGAACTGCCCTTGATCCCTAAAATATCAAACTCATAAAACCCTAGCTTTGTCTTTGAATAGGGAATTTGAGAGAAGAGAAGAGAGAAACTGTTGAGTAATGAGAAGTCATGGGGTCCCTTAGTATATTTTAGGACAAGAATACCTTTTGGGAAAAGAGGAAAATAACAAATGTTCTCTTTAAATAAAAAATAAAAGATATAAAATAATGCCAATTTCATGGTTCACCTTACAACTCATGATGACTCCTTATGAGTCATCACCATAACACATGGAGTAACCAGAATCTTAGGGCACCCATATTATTTTGACTATGAGTCATACCCTATGACTAATATTCATACCCACACTATTTTGACTATGAGTCATACTATAAGACTAACATTCATACCTTATAGCTCATTAAATTCGATCATAGTCTAGATAGTAACTCAGGGACCCTTTTACTGGTGACTGTAAGACTCGCACCATATTACTTATAATGAGTCTCAACTAATCATTGAGTGTAGTCATACTCAAAACAAGCATCTTGGGCAACCTAAGTAGTTACCATATGATTTGGGTACTATGACCCATAATGAAACATTATGACTCGTAAGTTATGTCATAGGTTGGGCTTTAATATTGACTCAAAAATTATCAAAGGCCTAAATTTTTGGGTTGTTACATAAGAATAAGGAAGCTTCGCTTAATCCAGATGGTGTCTTGAGAATCGGTGGTCACATTTTTGTGGGAAGAGTGGGCGATTAGATTAGGTTGATTTTCAAGAAGGCTCATTATTCATGATATTCCAACAATCTTGGAATGACTAAGATATATCATGATTTGAGGCAACATTACTAGTGGGGTGGCATGAGGAAGGAAGCTATGGAATTTATAGCTCATTACCTATGTTGCCAATAGGTGAAGGCTAAGCATTTGAGGCCTAGTTTGCTTCAAAAGTTATGCATTCTCGTGCAGAAATGGAAATGGACCACTATAGATATTATGACTGGGTTACCTCATACTTTTGTAGTTCTAATAATATTTTAGTCATCATGGATTGATCGACCAAATTTGCTCATTTTATTTTTGTGAGGTTGTTTATTTTTGTGGTGTGCCAGTATCTATCATCTTAGAGCGAGGTTTAACATTCACACCTCACTTTTGAATGATTTTTCAGATGATTTGAATACCTACATTGATCTTATTATAATATTTCATCCCTAGACCATCAATTAATTGAAGCAGACAATGTAGGTTTTGGAGGACTTACTTCACACTTATGTTATAGGTTTTAGAGGTCTGTGGGAGCAACATCTAGATTTGGTACAGTTTGTATATAATAATAGCCACTATTTCAGTATTGAGATCGTTCTTTTTGAGGCTTTGTATGTTAGGCATTGTCGACTCTGGTTGGTTGGTTTGAGGTTTTTAAGACTAGACCTCGAGGTACGAACATTATTTTTGAGTCTTTGGATACATTTTGGGTCATTTAGTATAGAATTCAAGTAGCTCAGGCAAGGCTGGAGTACTAGGCAGATCATATACCTCGTGCCTTGAGATTTAGTGTTATTGATCATGTCTTCCATCGTGTGTTTCCAATGAAAGGCGTAATGAGGTTTGAAAAGAGTGGTATTGTCCAAGGTATATTGGAACTTTTGAGATCCTTCAGACTATTAGGAATGTGGTTTATGAGTTAGCATAACCATAGATTTATCAGTTGTTCAACCAATTATTCAAGATTCTATGCTTTGATTACATTCCAGAAGAGTCTGGTATGCATTGACGGGTATTGATAAAGTGGTACATGATCGATGAAGCGGTGACCGCTACAACTACCATTTGACCACTTTAGCTACACCTTGCACCTGGGCATCTAAATTCTTTTCTTATTTTCTTCACCATTTTTTAGACTTGGAGCTTTATATTCTAATATGTTTAAGTGGTTTCATCCATTTTCAAGCTTAGGTAAGCTCCAAACTCCTATTTCAACTACTTTTCTTTGATTTTATCATCTAAATCTTGTTTAAACTCTTATTTAAATGTGGAATTTGGGGATTTTGTCCTCGAAGTCCCAAATTAGCACTTCCTCGATTCAAACCCTAATTTTACCCTATTTTTACTTGATTTTATCCTATGAGTTCCTTTAATCTGGAAAAATATGTTTTTGGACTAACATTTTGATTTCACCCTTCTTTTTAAACTTATTTCTGGGGTCCATTTTAACCCCTATTTGGAAATGGACAATGTGTATTGTTGGATTTCTTTTGATGCGTAGATTTCATATTTGTATATATTAGATGATTTTGGGTCCGTGCGTGAGGTGAAAGCTGGATGATGAAGGCCTATTTATTTTGATTTTGATATTTGAGGAAGGTTATGACTAAACTTTCTTCAGACTGGGTTGGGTAGTTAATAATAGTGTAAAATCATGCTATGGGTATGGGGTTGAATCATGGAAAATATGTTTAGTAATTTATGTTCCCGTGTGGGGGGCTATATGGATAAAACTTGGAGGTTTTGAGATATTATTTATTATGTGTAACCGCATGAGGTTTTATATGATGTTATTAACCCATAATTGGTATATGTATGTTTGGGTGTACTTTTTTGGCGGGAAAGGCCTATATTTTGGGATTTATGTGGTATCAATGACATTTTCCTTGCATATTTCACTTAATGGTTTTTGGATTCTACTGGATCATCGATGGTTGGTTGACTTAAGTGGATTCTTGGCTCACATGGTTAGTTTATTGATTGGATATTGGAAATTCTCATTTTAGTGGGTGTGATCATTACATCCTCATATTATATTCATTCATGAAATATTGGTACCGCTACAGAAATACTGGAAATAGTGACTTTTTCTGATAGAAAATATGACATGTTTAAAATCCCTCTATGGATGTATCTACCGAAGAGGAGTTATGGACATTGGTATTGGATATTGGTTGTATATAGGTTGACGAATCTCCCATAGGTCCTACCTTGGGAGAACAACTCGATAGGTGTATATGGAGGTTTGCAACAACATCGTGGCTCATCATAATTATTTCAATATTGTATTTGATATATTTCTCTTTTTCTGTGATTGTATTTCTGTTCTAAACTTGATATTTGTCCATTTGTTCTATCCTCTTATACTTCTATTTGGTGTATGTGTATATTCGTTCTTCTATCCCTACCTGTATTTGTTATATGTGTATATAGTAGAACTATTAGTGGAGATGGTTTGGGTTACCATTTGGGACATTTTTTGGTTGTAGCTGACGTTCCCATTATTTTTGTTTATATGCTTTTTTTTTTACTTTACTCAGTTGACTTTGATACCAACTGAGTACAAATAGACCATGCTCATCGCTAGTGTACCCTTTCGGTGCAGATCCAGTTATGAGTGTGCCGCATGGATAGCTTACTTAGGCGATATTTGGAGTATTTTGAGGTAGCAAACGTCCTATGGTTCATGAGTTGGCATAATACATCTTCCTCCCCGTTTATCATGTCTTATTTAGTATTTTGACACAGATTTTGATCCTTTTTGGACTATTATTATATCTTTGACATTCAAGATGTATTTAGTAGTTCTTACGTTGTGACACCAAGTTTTAGGATTTGGTTTGGTATCTTTACTGTACTTCAGCTATTATTATATTTATATAGTTCTACTTTGTTCTAGAAGACTTTCCTTGGGTTTTGATGTTGATTTCTCATTTCATATTGGTTTGGGTGATAGACTTACTAATCAAGGCTTGCCGTGACAAGTAACATTATGACCTTTGATTTTTTATCATGGTAGGTGCCCATTTTGGTCGCTAAGGAGCTATTGCCTAGATGCTAAATGGTGTCATCCAGGAGCCCATAATCTGCAAGTCAAAAGCTCACCTAGGCGCCACTCTTTTCCACCAAGGCATCATTGCCTAGGCACCAGGATGGTCTCTTAGACGATGCCAAACCAGCCATGCTTAAATTTCATTTGGATGCTCCAAGCCCCACCAGAAACCCTATGGCTGCAAATAAACTAAGCTACCCCATTGGAAACAACATTCTAGACTCAAAGACATCTGCAAAATTACCATTTTAGGTTGTTTCAACAAAATATGAGCCCCTAGCCCAGTGACTCAGTTTTATGAACTTTCAACCAATGCCACAAAATGAGTTCAGAAGTCTCAAGTTCTGGACCAAGGGTCCTTCTAGCTTAAAATCTATGTTTAAAAAACAATATTGTTGTTGGAAGTTTAATTCAAGGTCCTTTACTAGAGGTGTTCGTCCAAGACTAATTTCTTAACATCAAAGTCTAAAATAGGAAAATGGGCTTAAACCCCAAATGAATAATCTAAAAATCAAACAAACAGTCTAAGCAAGCCATAATGACCTATAGCCGCTATGCGAAGGCACAAAACACTTAAAATACATGACACCAAAGAAAATTATTTCGAGGATCGTTATACATTGACTTTATAGATTATACTTAATATGATATTTTAATCTGTAGAATTAAAATAGTGTGCAGATGAACAAATTTGAGCGAAAATAAATTAAAGCAAGAAATAGAAAAGAAAATCAAACGAACAACTTAATAAATAAAATATAATATTTTATTAATATATTTATACATCTAGAAATTGTAAATTTTCATCAAAGAGAATTGAGAAAGTGCATGACCGTGTCTAATTTCAAAGACGATTGTAACAATAACAATCACAATACATAGTGATTCCTCCACATTGGCTGATATGGCTTGGAGAAGGACTTTCAGATTTTGACTTTTTCTAGTCTATTGTAAACTCAATTGTTTTATTTATGATATTTTTCTATACCTATAGTTAATTCATAAGCACAAATTTAACACATCTTTTGACCTAGGGATAGCTCGGAGTCGTCGCGGAGATCGGGGAAATTAGTTTTATTTTTTCTTCTCTATATTTATTTATTTTTTTTATTTTATTTGGATGATTTATTGTAATTTCTCCCTATGTCTGTTGAGTTAAGCTTCTCTTTCTAGGATTATGGTACTTGCTTAATTGCTTGATAGATGATTGATTTGATGACTATTTGCTTATTATATTAGTTTTTTTTGTTTTAAAAACTAGGATAAAAGAGTAACTACATGAACTAGAAAAGAAGCGAGCAAGAATAATAAAAGAGACAATAATATAGAGCTTTCTTATTCTTCTAAATATTTCATAAGTGTTTTTAAGTGTCAAAACAATATGTCATCTCATCCTCTATATATAGGATTGCATAGAGAAACATCAAAGGGTATTATAAACATGACATTAACCGAAGAAAATGTGGGGATGATAAAGAGATGTGAAAGATAAATAAGGAAGTAGTGTAATTGTGGATATAACTACACATAATGATGAATAGTAGTGGACAGACAAATTTAGCAGACATCCATATAATATAGTACATTGTATAACTCTTTTCCTTGAATGTCCATTAATGATGTGCCTCATTAAAACCTTAGACGGAAAAATCCCATGATAAAAAATTCCTAGTAAAGAAAAAAGAGTGCACATATCATGAAATATGCATTGCTTGCCTTGTTAAAACCTTCTAAGAAAAATTTAGTGGAACAAAATCACAGTCAACAAAAACAATAAAATATGAATTTTACTCCCCCAAATAAAAGTATCATTCAGTTTTATAGATAATGCATCCAAATTTTATATACTAGGATTCAAAAATATTAACATTTACATGAAGACATTACACCTTTAAGCTCATCTCGATGTATCATTTTCTTGTCTGTTAAATATGTTAAGTCTTTGAGCTCTACTATATATATTTTTGACAGACACTTTATTCCTAATCTAGTCGTCGCAAGCGGATTACTCATTAAACTTATTTATAGCAATAATCAAGTTGTGAACACTTTTATTTGCATGATAATAGAGTTGCCTACCTTGTAGAATAACTTGATATGACAATATTTTCATAGGCAAATAGATAACTTATGTCTGGTCCAATTTTATGTAGATGA
The DNA here is from genome assembly GCF_002878395.1 of Capsicum annuum. Classification (NCBI taxonomy): domain Eukaryota; kingdom Viridiplantae; phylum Streptophyta; class Magnoliopsida; order Solanales; family Solanaceae; genus Capsicum; species Capsicum annuum. The sequence continues at coordinate 125,377,038 of NC_061113.1, forward strand.
AATAACTTTTCTGCATTTGTAAGACCAAAATTTCTTTGGCAATATTTTTTAGAAATAATAAATATATATATCAATGTTTTAATATCACCCAAATATCTTCACATTACAGTGAAATTATGTCATTCTTGCAAATTAAAAAATATTATCCTGTGTATAGAAATAGCAGGATACATAAATGAACCAATTTCACTAAGATATGGTTCATCCTAATCATTTTCATGAGATCAAAATTGATCTTCTTTTTAGTTTAAAAGACATTACAACATTAGGGTTCTATTCAATGGGATTACTTTAAAAAAAAATTTAAATCCTTCAAGGATTTTCATATATCATTTACTGTCTAGCTAGACATAGCAACTATTCATTATACATATAAAAAATTTTCATCTATTTCTAGATTGGAGGAACATCATTGCATCCACAATTGGAGAATACATATCAATACAATAATGATGGGACTTTTGTTTGCAAGACAAACCAAATGCCTTGTCATAACGGCCATCCCAAGTCCAATAGGACCAGGGACAAGCCCCTGTTACCTAACCGAACCACCATCAACATACCTTGAGTCGACTGAATACCGAATAAATAACAAGATAACATAACTGGACAAGGACTGACTTTGGGATAGGTATATTACTTTACTAACCCTACCAAGTCATCCATTATACCAAACCATACAAACCAAACCACCAAGTCAAACTAATACCTAACCAAGGTCCATAAACTAGGCCAAACCCAAATGAGATCCAAAACATAATATTATTAATCCCAAAATGAAATGAGATAGAACAACCAACAATATCGTCAACCGATATCAGAAACAATATCAATGCCAATGCTAAGGCTAAAACCAATACCAATACCTCCCATTCCAACCCATAGTAGTACCATAAAAGTTTCTAATCAAAAGAATACGAATATTTAGTTGGAACATGCCCTCGACCATAGACAAAACCAATATCTATAAATAAATAAGAATGTCTAAAAATATCCATAACATGAAATGGATCCTTTCGGAAAGATAAAAATTCTCCACTTTAATCCAACAACTATCCCTAAGTCAATCACAATGTTGGAGGAGTATAACGGCCAATTCCTGCATAGCGTGGGTATATGGCCACCCGAAGATGGGTTAGCGAGTGATCGCTAGCATAAACATAGGATAAGGATAAAATAATATCATTTATAAAACCAAGTATACCATCTATATGCACATAACCATAAATATATATATAACTATGCCGAGAAAGGGGACGGGGTTTAGGATTCCATTAAAACCTTTACTTGGGTTATGTAGCTTTGCCATCCTAAACCACCCATGGGCTATATGGGTTTAGCTCCCCCTGCTGAAAGGGCCCTATTGTGTGAAGAGACACGAATAAGGAAGAAAACCTGGGATGAATAGTACATCCCCCAAAATAAAGTATGACATCATGCACACAATCACCAAGACCAAACCTTATATCAGTAAAAATATGAGTTTCCAGTTTTGTCCCCTCGAAATCTCCACCTTCAATGGCTTTGCAACATACCCCACCATTATTACCCAGTTAAAACCATTACCAAGCAACCAACCAATCCATTTACCAATTATTGACCAAGGCCATTAGTAGTGGTATCGTCATACGGACTATACTTACAAGTTTTATCCATAGCCAACCATATATATATTTAAGTAATTCACAATTAACCAAAGCCATGGACACCAAGGCCTTTCCAATTCATTTAAATCCATTTAAACCATTCATATCATTTTATGTTTAATTACCAAGTTTAAACCATACATAAGTTCCATTGAAAAATTAATATAATAGTGAATACATTATTAAAGGAATTTTATCAAACACATTGGGGGCATAGTATTTCCAAAACCAAAGTCCGTTTTAAAAGAACCATTCTTATTCAAAAAAATTTCCAAAACCACCATTAATGCATATAAAATAATAATTAAGACATGGAAAAATCATAAACAAGCATTTATAATAAAAACCTCCAAATCATATTTAAAACCCAAAATCTTACAACAGTAAAATCATAAAAACATTGTAGAAAACTATGCCATTAGTTGGAACTAACAATTAAAGAAGAAAACATGCCTTAATTGACAAAGTACACTAAGAGAAACCACCAACAAGGTCACCAAATTAGTCCTCTAGTTAAAACCCTAGCTTTATTGCCCAAAAGCTTTTGAGAGAATTATAGTATGTTTAGGAAGAGTTTCTAAGTGTTACTGAATAGAATAATAGAGTAAATTGCCTCCCAAGGGAGTTAGAAGTTGTGGGACCTTATTTGGGTAAGTGGGGAAATATCTAGAATGCCTACACTTAAGTTTTACAAATTCCCGTCACAAGGGTATGACTGACACTCACGAGTCGTACCCTTCAATACGAGTAGTACCCAACACTCGTATACTAAGCCTCAACCCCTGGACCTAATAATATATAGTGTAAGACTCATAATACCCAAGTCGTATTGACAGTACATGATTTGTAACTTTTACCCATATCCCTGGCAAGATAAAACCATAAAAGGTTTAAACACTATTCATCATACGAGTTCTTGGTATGACTCGTACCCTGGCTTACGGCTCCTAGTGAGCCACTCATACTCAAATCTAGCTTAAGTTACCAAGTCTAGGTTAATTAAATGAACCAAAGGATCCGTATCCAACCATACAACTCATACCACCTAGTTGTATCCATTCCAGTGATCAAAATCCATCCCACTATCCAATACTAGTAAGCATACGAATGGACTATACCATTCTTACCCTAACATATGGATCGCACCCATGACTAGTATTGGGTCTAAAAACTAGTATTCCAAGAAATTTTATAAGGTCAAGAAACTAGGGTGTTTAGTCTCCCCCATTAGGAAGATTCATTGTTGAATGGCGAATAAGGTAGGGGTAACCATACGCACGAGTCATTTGCATTATTGAATATATTTCCAATACTTAACAAGGTTTGAAACATAAAGGCAAAGATATTAATATTTCCTTTAACAAACTTAGAAAATAAAGATGTCTTAAAGACACATACCTTTCATATGAATCTCAAGAATACAAAGTAGATACGGATACTTAGACTTAATGTCCTCCTCTATTTCTCATGTAGCTTCTTCCACCTTATGGTTCCACTACAGAACCTTTACCAAAGCCTCATCCTTAGTTCTCAACCGACAAACCTACCGATCTAAGATCTTAATCGGGACCTCTTCATAAGATTGAAAGTTTGAGATACTCAACCCCTCCAAAGGAACAACTGAAGAAGAATCACCAAGACATTTTATCAACATGGAGACATAAAAGACCGGATGAACACAAATCAAGCTAGAAGGTAACTCCAACTCAAAAGCAACATAACCAACCGTCAACAAAATATTAAAAAGACTAGAATTCCTGGGACTAAGCTTCCCCTTCATACAAAATTGAAGTACTCCCTTCATGGGAAATGCCTTGAGGAAAACCTTATCCCCAACCTCAAACTCCAAATCTCTATGCCGAACATCCTCATAGGGCTTTTGGTGACTTTAGGTAACCTTAATCCTTCCCGAATCTCCTTTACCCTCTCCATAGCCTGGTAAACTAAGTCAGGACCAAACATATCTGCCTCTTCAAGCTCAAACTAACCAATAGGAGATATACACCTCCTACCATATAATGACTTCAAATAAACAATACCATTATTAGAATGATAGCTATTGCTGTAAGCAAACTCTATCAAAGGTAGATGGTTCATCTAATTTCCACCATAATCAACCACACAAGCCAGAAACATATCCTCCAACGTCTGAATAGTTCTCTCCACTTGCCAAGCTATCAGAGAATGAAAAGTAGTACTCAAACTCACCTTAGTGACCAATCCCTTCTTAAAGAACTTCTAGAAATAAGACATAAACTGCATAACATGATTAGAAATAATCAAAATAGGTACTCCATGTATCTTAACAATCTACTGAAGATATAACTTTAGATAATCCTCTACCAAAAAGGTAGTCCTCAATAGCTAGAATTGAGCAGACATTGTCATCCTAACCACGATCACCCAAATCAAATTATATTGATTTCGAGATCAAGAAGGACTGGTAATGAAATCCATATATATTACCGCACATTTACATTCGAGAAAAACAATCTCTTTATATAACCCACCAGATCTTAAGTGCTAAACTTTAACTTGATGACACACCAAGAACTTGGCCAGAAAATCAGCCACATCCTTCATTATACCGTTCCATCAATACATCTTCTAGAGATTATGATATATCTTCGTAAAACTTGTACGAACAACATAGCACAACTCATAAGCCTCAGCAGAAATCCTTTGCCATAAATTGCTAACATCAGGAACACACAACCTTTCTTTATACCATAATGTACCATCTCTACTGATCTCAAACACCATCACCTTTTTCCCACCACCATAAACCTTGATTTTCATCAAGACAGGATCCAACACTTGCTTCTCCTTGATCTCTGCACTAAGAGATGATCGAACAACTTCTTATACCATTACACCTCAATTCTTGGAGTCCAAGAGGCGAACTCTAATATTATCCAAGCGGTGAATATTCTTCACCAACTCCCACTTTACTTTCTCCACATAAGCCAAACTCCTTATGGACAACCTGCTAAGAGCATCAGCAACCACGTTATCCTTACTTGGGTGATAGTGAAGACTCATATCACAGTCCTTGAGAAGCTCAAGCCATCTCTTCTACCTGAGATTGAACTCCTTTTGAGTGAATCGTACTGTAGATTCTTATGAACAAAAGTATGTCCACGTGTACATCATCAAATAATGTCGCCATATTTCAAGAAAAAACCAACCACCAACAGCTCTAAATCATGAGTAGGATAGTTTATCTTATTTACCTGTAAATGCTTAGAAGCATAGGAAATCACCTTCTCATGCCATATTAAAACATAACCAAGGCCTACCCGAGATGCATCACAATTGACCACTAACACATTACTGCCTTTCGACAAGGTCAAAATTAGAGCTGAAGTTAGCTTATCTTTAAACTTCTTGAAACTCCCTTCATAAGAATATGACCAAGAAAACTTAACTTTTTTCTAAGTCAACTTAGTCAAAGGAGCATCTATCAATGAAAATCCCTTCACAAATCGCCTATAATACCTAGCCAAGCTCAAGAAGCTCTGGATATTGGTTGGAGTCGTGGGTCTAAGCCACCACTTAACCATAACTACCTTTTCCGTATCCATAAGGTCCCCTTGCTAGAAATAATATGACTAAGAAAAGTCATAGCGTTAAACAAAAACTCATACTTGGAGAACATGGCATACAACTGGTATTCCTTCTAGGTATGAAACACCATATTGAGGTGATTATCATGATCCCTCTCACTTTTGTAGTAAACCAAAATGTCATCAATAAACATAATGATGAAGAGATAAAGAACTACCTAAAAATCCTATTTATCAAGTCCATATATTTCTCTGGGGCATTAGTCAATCTAAATAACATCATAAAGAAATCAAAGTGCCCATACCGAATACGAAAATATATCTAAGAGATATCCACCTCCCTAATCATTAGTTGATGATACCCAGACTAGAGATCTATCTTAGAAAAGAACTTGGCACCTTGCAACTGATCAAACAGATCATCTATACTTAAGAAGGATACTTCTTCTTGACCATTACCTTATTCAATTGCATATCCAAAGGGAACTATCCTTATTATGCACAAAGAACACTGGTGCACCCCATATGGATACACTATAATGAATAAACCCCTTATCCAAAAGATTCTTAAGTTTCTACTTGAGTTCTCTCAACTTAGCTGGAGACATTTAATAAGAAGGAATATATAGTGGTTGAGTATCCAGAATAAAATTAACACCAAACTCCATTTAACTAGCTGGAGGAACACCAAGAAGATCATATGAAAAGACTTTAGGAAACTCATTTACCACTGAGAATGACTATAAAAAAGGACCTTTCTATAAGACCCCACATTTTTGGGCTAGTCTTTCAACTATCGTTCCCAAGTGTATAAGCTATAATCCAAATGATTCCCATACTAATATAAGTTTTTTCATCTTTATCATCATGTTTGATGTGATTTAAAGGTGAAAATTTTCATAAGAATCATTTAGAAAAAAATTGATCTAAGAGCCTTTGATTTATCCAAAGTTTGGTATTCGATTCTACAAAGGTATACTTTGAACGTGTATAACATCTTATATACATAGAATTTTGATCTCAAGACACAACAAATTATTGATAATTGATTCATCTTTCCTATGATACCAATTTCGTCTTAATCCGATACCTGATTGAAAATTTATGGTATTTTCTAAATAAAGCAGTAAGCCGAAATGATTGAGGCGCGGGGTGCTGGTCTCCCCGATTCTTTGAGCAGCACAACATGTTACTCTCCCAAACACGATATCCAATATGATGTGGATCTATTTCATATACTGCTTTAGTTCCTAAAGGGTCTAGGTTCACTTTGGTCATTTACCCTCACCCTAATCCACCCATAACACTTAATTTAAGACCCCAAAAGCATTAGATACATTATTATTGATTTTTTCCACTCCAAGAAAACCCTAGATCCTATAAGAACACCAAGAAATTCTTCAATTTTTCTTCAAGACAATCAAGAAATTAAGGTTCCTAATCTAAGAAGTTCTAGAAATGCATTCAAAAAGATTCCCAAAGTTTCCAAGTCAAGCGTTCAATTTAAAAGTCAAGATTTCAACATCAAATTCACGATTCTTCAAGAATCCATCTAATTAATGTATGTAGGAGTTCATCCATGGGTCTCCTTTCACCCATGCAGCTCAAAACCCCATTTTAAAATTCAAAGTTATGATCTTTAAATGTTAATATGACTTATATCCATGAAACGTCCATGAATTATGAACATGTGTCATGTTTACGAATGGATTTCATTAAAATTGTCTTGATATATTTGAATGGGGATTTTCACATGTTCAATACTTAACCCATGTTTTTAATATTAAAATTTATGTGATTTTCATGGTTTAATTACTCCCGTGTTTTATCTCATGATTTTCATGTGTTTGATCTCAAGTTAAGAGTATATGTGTTTTGAATTGGAATAAGCCAATACATATTTTGAATATTATGACCTTTATATCAACTCTCTAAGTTTTTAATTGATTTGTGTAACCATGATATTTTAGCATGCTTGCTTAACCCCATGCATAAGTAAAGGGTGTCCACATGTTTGATGAAATTCCCATATCATGTTATAAGTTATGAATTTAGCCATGTTATCCTATTTTTTCCCCATGTTTAAGATATCCAATGTTCAAGTTCATGATCCCCATGTGTTTGATGAATTTCCCTGTGTTATAATCTTAGTCTCGATGTTGTTGATAAAATTCCCAAGTGAGCAGTTTCTTTGAATAATGCTTTCTTACCATTGTTTTAAAGCTTTAGTATGTCCCTGTTGTTATGACTATCGAGTCCTGGGGGTTATGAATACCTAAAATTTAGCTATTTACCTAGTTTTCAGTATCTATAGAATGATTTAAGTCATATAATGAGAAACGTCATTCACATTAGTTAGCATGGTCAGTTGTGTATTCAGTTAAGCCTAGTCCCATCTAATTATTAGTGTCAGTTCAATTGGGAGTAAGATTCAACACCGAACGAACCTCGGTATGGGAAATTACTATCAGGTTAGGGTTTGACCCTTAGTATCAATTCCTGAGTTACAGAACTATGTAGCCAGCATAGGTTGAGATATTTTTTTGTCAGTTAAGGTTGACACATATACCCTGCGTACTCCTTCCAGATTAGGGTGACTCATGTGTCCTTTGGGAGATTAGTTTAGTAGATCCACAAATACATTGTCAGTACTTGTGGCATGGTACTAACACCATTCCAACTGGGGTTATAGGTTTGACCCCAATCAGCTCAGATAGGGGCATGTCAGTTAGATGATACCTCTCATAGTCTCAGTTTAGTATTCAATTCAAAGTTCCTTTTTAGGTTTGGTTGACCATAGCATATAGTTATTAGTTAGTCAGTTATTAGTATTTCAGTATTCTAGTTTATAGACTATTTTAGAATCTTATTATACACTTGGTCTTACATTCTTAGATAATATAGTTTTCATGCATTCATGCTCAGTCTTCTCATGTTTTTTACCTAGTCCCTATCTCATAGGCATAATACTTTTCCATTTCAGTCCAGTTATTTAGACTAAGTTCAACTTAGTGTTACATGATCATAATTCAGGTAATAACTATTTAGTGTTTGGATATTAGTAGTCTATATCCTTATATAAACTACTCAGTATATAGGCAGTAGTTATCCTCTTTCTCAGATTTCAATCATTCCATCAACCAGGCATTAGTTATTCCAGTAGTTAAATCAATTAAGTACATGTATTTTTCATTTTGTATGTTTATGTATCCATGTTTTACCATATCCTAGATTCACTTCTACTTATATTATAAAAGTAAAGTTTTTACAGAAACTAAGTTTAGAGATTCACCATCTTTTCAGCTTATGTTTGTCACTCATGCTTTAAGATATTTCAGCTTTCTATTTATTTTAGTCTTTTAGTTAGTCTATTTACACCTAGTCATACATGTTTTAAGATTATGTATGATAATAGTTTTACTTATTACATTCACCCCGCTTACTCGGTATAGTCTAGAAGTACTGGTCCACATATACTTCTGTGTGGCTAGATTATTTCATAATGTAGGTACCATTTGTAGCCTATACATCATGATCAGACAGTTGCAGTTTCTAGCCAGCAAATAATAAGTTCTATTATTTTAGGAACCCTAGATAGTTTTATTTCTTGTTTAGTTTATTTATTTTCATATGTATTAACTAGTGTTAGTTGGAGGCATGACCCAACTATCTATAGTCAGTATAGTGGAGGCTTCAAAGATTTTAGTCAAGGTTAGTCATATAAATTTAGTTCTTTCCTCAAATTTATTAGATTGTAAAACTTTATCAGTTACATACTATTTTAGATTTCCAGTATGATTATATTTCCGCACAACAAAACTTGTTATTTAATGTAATATAACTCAGTTGCTTAACATTATACTAGTTCGTAGTTTAGCTTGGGATCACTTATGGTTCCTAGAAATGTGTGGAATCTAGGGCGTAACTCTCGGGGCATTAAGAACTTGGTATTAGAGCACAAGGTTCAAGTGTCCTAGGGTGTCTTTGAAGCTGTGTCTAGTAGAGTCTTGCGGAATGGTACAAAGACATCTATACTTTTCTTCGAGAAGCTATAGGGAATTTAGGAAATGTTTCCCTTCTTTAAAGTCTTAGATCGTGCTATACAAAGATTCTCTAAGAAAATTATATAGATTCTCATCTTACTCTACTCATTCCAGCTCTTCATTATTTTCAAGGTAGTAGAAATAGTCAAGCTTAAACTCTTACAAATAGAGTTTTCTCAAAAATTAATGGGATTGTACATTGGCCAAAGGGTATCCTTTCAGTGCCCTCATGTTCAAAAGTTTTAAAGAATTCATCTACGATCATGAAAATCCTGCATTGAGCCAAAGTTTGATGTACTTTTATATCCCTTCTCAGAATCTCTTGATAACATATGAGCTAGATTTAGAAGCATGAACCCAGAAGTTTAGCAGTAGTAGAGTTGGGATTGTTTTGTCTAGATTAAGAAAATTATGTATCCATAGGTATAGTTGTATGAAAGTAAATCAGTAGGCTTGAATAGTGTATGCAAGAATTAAGTTTATTGATTTGAAATTAAGTATGATGATGGGTTTATGATCTAGAGGTATACCAAAGGTGATATGGGATTATAGTATTTTTATGTTTTTAAAGTATGGGTTCTTAGATAGTATCCTTAAGTTGATAAGTATAAATGAAACTAGTAATATAGTATGTAACATTTTTACCAGCTAAGTTATGGATATAGAAAGTTAAAAATTGTATTTCAGAAGGAAGTATTAGCAGTAGGTTTCATAATTTTAGATCCAGTCTTTTAGGTGAGCTTAGTTTATATGTATTGTTATATTGGGCTCTAGGGTAATATAGTTCCAGTTCAGTTTAGAGTTACCAAAGGGTCCCACAGACTTAGAATAATGGCTTTAAGCTAAGGGGGAGATGATAGAGCAAGTAACTAAGTCAGGATCTAAGTTCCTAGTAGTAATGCTAGTATGTGTAGAAAAACAGTAAGACAGACTGATTCCCAATCCATTCTTATCTAAGGACAAAGCTTTTCGGTCTTCACAACATCTACTCATGCATTACATGTCTGCTCCATTATCACAGCTCATATTCATGCACTTTATAGAAAATCTTGTACACTTCCAGTTCCTAGTATGATAAGTTTCACTCAGCAGTACAAATCATGTTCCATAAAATCATGAACTCCAAACTCAGGTCGTGCAGATCATGACTCATGTACCTATGCTTTATAAAATGTTCAGTTCTAGGTACTCATGCTACACTCCTAATGGTTAGTGAAATTCAGTTTATGTCATGTATGCCCTCAGTTTAGCTCTCTTTGATGAATTCATGCTTTTGATCCCTTATTCCTTAGGCCTTAGTAAAGTGTCAAGTTATGCATAGTTATTCTTTCATGCTTCAGGTCCTCATGTTCTAACCTTTTAGTGACCTCTACTTATGTCATGATTAGTATAGATTCTATGTGTGTTTTCTTAGGCTAATGCATGAAAGTTTTAAGGATAGAGGTTTAGAGAATATGAGAAAGATTATTTTGTGGTTGTTTGCCTATAAGTTAATGTGTGGTTATGAATATAGGCTTGAATGTCATGTTGGTGTACAAGTGGAATGTATAGTTGAGTATAAGCTTTCAGTATAATTTAGCTCGTATGACCAGTCATCCAATCTAGCAGTCAGATAGACAAGTTCCTATAGTTTTTCATCTTTCCTATTCATGAGGTACTTCATGTCCATGAAAATTTTGAATTTTTCTCAGTTTATACATATGCATCAATTTCATATTCTAGATATTTAGTCATGATTTAGTCTGTAAGTTTCCCGTGCATCATCTCAGTCTTTTCATAGTATTTCAGCTTAGTCAGTATCATTCGGGGGATGAAGTATCACAAGTGAGAGATGTAATACCCCAAGTATTCATGTCCTAAAATTTTCATCTTTTCTTCATGAAATAAGTTCCAGCTTAAAGTAATGGTTACTCATTAGTTGACTCTCTCTTATCTATCTCAATCTTATAATCATTTTCATGTCATTGGATGTATTCAAGAAATTAGTTCAGTTCATGTATCATGTTTTAGAATCAGTCATGCAGTCATATTTTCAGTCATGCATGTTCAGAATATGATCTTAGTTACTTTTGTACAGTACTCTCAGTCTAACGAATCTCATTCGATGACGAATGTTCCCAAGGGAGACATATTATAACACCTCCCATTTTTGGGCTAGCTATGTGTATAAGCTATAATCCATATGATTATGCTAATATAAGTTTCATGATCTTTGAACTCATTTTTGATGTGATTTAGAGGTGAAAAATATTCATAAGAATCACTGAGAAAAAAGTTGAGCTAAGAGCCTTTGATTCGTCCAAAGTTTGGTATTCAATTCTACAAGGGTCTATTTTTAACGTGCATAACTTTTTGTATACATAGAATTTTGCAGCTCAAGACCTATCAAATTGAAGATAATTGAGTCCACTTTCCAATGATACCAATTTCATCTTAATCTGATACCCGAATTAAAAGTTATGACTTTTGCGTGTGAGGCAGTAAGCTAACGCAATTGGGGTGAGACACACCGGTCTTGTTGACGTGATGAGAGACGTAAAACATTGTTGTCCCCATGCAATATCTGATGCGATGTGGAGCTATTTCAAACACTACTTCAGTTCCTAAATGGTTTCGGTTCTCTTTGGTCATTTACTCTCACGTAAATCCGTCCATAATACTTAATTTCAGCCCCCAAAAGCATTAGATACATTGTTATTCATCTTTTTCTCTCCAAGAAAACCCTATCCCCCTCAGGAACACCAAGAACTTCATTAAATTTTCTTTAAAAATATCAAGAAATTAAGGTTTCTAATCCAAGAAGTTAAAGAAAAGCATTCAAGAACATTCCTAAGGGTTCCAAGTCAAACTTTCAATTTCAACGTAAGGCTTTCTACATCAAATTCATAATTTCTTCAAGAATCCATCTAATTAAGTTATGTGAGTGTTCATTCATGTGTCCCCTTTCACTAATGGAGCCTAAAAACCCATTTTCAAGTTCAAAGTTATGATCTTTACATGTTAATATGAATTATATCCATGAAACCTCCTTGAATTACGATCATGTGTCATGTTTAATGGTTTTTATTGAAATTGCCTTGCTATGTATGAATGGAGAGTTTTACATGTACAATCTTTAACCCATGTTTTTAATATTGAAATTTAAGTGATTTTCATGGTTTAACTACTCCCATGTTTTAACTCATGATCCTCATGTGTTTGATTTCAAGTTAATAGTATATGTCTTTTCAAGTGTAATGAGCCAATACATATTTTGGATGTTATAATCTTCATATCAAATCTCTAAGTTGTAAATTGATTCGTGTAATCATGATATTTTAGCATGCTTTCTCATCCCCATGCGCAAGTTTAGAATCTTCACATGTTTGATGAAATTCCCATATCCAGTTCAATTAATTTTAAGATGAACCCCAAGTTATTAATCTAGCCATGTCATCCTATTATTTTCCCATGTTTAAGATATTCTAATGTTCCAGTTCATGATCTTTATATGGTTGATCAATTTCCCTATGTTAAAGTTTTAATCTCCATATGTTTGATGAAATGCCTAAGTGAGGGGTTTCTTTGAATAATGCTTTCTTACTATGGTTTTGAAGCTTTAGTATGTCCCTATTGTTATTGCTATCGAGTCTTGGAGGTTATGAATACCCTACATTTAGCTATTTACCTAGTTTTTAGTATCAATAGAATAACTTCAGTCATACAATGAGAAACGTCATTCAGTGTAGTTAGCATAGTCAGTTGTGTATTCAGTTAAGCCTAGTACAATCTAATGATCAGTAGTAGTTAAGTTTGGAGTAGGATTTAACATTGAGCGAACCCTGGGATAGGGGCATTCCTGTTAGTTTAGGGTTTGAACTTTTAAAGTAATCCCTATGTTACAGAGCTACGTAGCTAGCGTAGGTTGAGATGTCTTCCTGTCAGTTACAGTTGACAAATATCTCCTTAGTACTGCTGCAAGATAAAGGTGACTCATGTGTCCTTTGGGACATTAGTTTAGTGGATCCACATAGCCATTGTTAGAACCTATGGCACGGTACTGTTACCTTTCCAACTAGGGTTATAGGTTAGACCCCAATTATCTTAGATTGGGGCATGTCAGTTAGATAATACCTCCCATGATCTTAGTTTAGAGTTTAGTTTTAGGTTTGCTTTACGATAGCATATAGTTATCAGTTATTTAGTTATTAGTATTTTAGTATTCAAGTGTACAGACTATTTCAAAATCATGTTATACGCTTTGTCTTACATTATTAGATAATACCATTTTCATGAATTTATGCTCTGTCATCTCATATTGTTCAGTTAGGCCCTATCTCATAGGAATATTACTCCACTATTTCAGTCCAGTTGTTTAGAATAAGTTCTGTGTAGTGTTACATCATCAGTATTCAGTCATTAGCTATTCAGTGTTTTGATATTAGTAGTCCATATCTTTATATCAGCTACTGAGTATATAGGCGCTAGTTATCCTCTTTCATAGATTTCAATAATTTCGTCTACCAGGCATCAGTTTTTCAAGTAGTAAGATAAGTTCAGTATATGTATGTTTGGTTTTGTATGTTCACGTATCTATGTTTTACCATATCCGAACTTCAGTTCTACTTATATCATAAAAGTATGGTTTTACAGAAACCAAGTGTAGAGATTCACCATCTTATCGCATTATGTTTGTCTCTCATGCTTTAGGATATTTTTTCTTTCTTTTTATTTCAGTCTCTTGGTAAGTCTACATACACCTAATCATGCATGGTTTAAAATTACGTATGAAACCAGTTTTACTTATTGCATTTACCCCCGCTTAGTATATTCTAGAATTAATTATCCACATATATGTCTATGTGGTTATATTGTTTCATAATATAGGTACCACTTGTATCCCACAAATCATGATCAGACAGTTGCAGTTTTTAGCTAGCAGGTGATGAGTTCTCTTGTTTTGAGAACTCCAGATAGTTTTAGTTCATGTACTTCCAATCCATTTTCATATGTATTGATTAGTGGTAGTTGGAAGCATGTCCCAGCTATCTATAGTAAGTATAGTAGAGGCTTCATAGATGTCAGTCAGAGTCAGTCATGTATATTCAGTTCTTTCCTTAGATTTATTAGATTGTAAAACTTTATCAGTTACATATTATTTTAGATTTTCAGTATGATTATGTTTCGGCATAACAACACTTTTTATTTAATGTATTATAACTCATTTTCTTAACGGTATGCCAGTTCATGGGTTAGTTTGGGATCACTTGTGGTTCCTTGCACTGTATGGTGTCCAGGGCATACTCCTGTGGCATTACAAACTTGGTATACCTGAGCCGATGACCTGCCTATCCACACTTAAACCTTTTGTCCCTCCTTTTATTGCAATAACCCCATTGAGGAAGATTATAGAACCAACAAAGAGGGTATGAAGAAATCGACTGACCTCTACTCTCCTAAGATTGGGCACCCTGTCCCAAAAATTATAACCACCCTGATAACGCTTATCTCCCGACTACTTCAGTTAAGGAGCACTAGAAGTAGAGAAAGATCCAAAACTCCCTTACATCTTTTTCTGCCATTTTCTTCCATCCTGACTACCCTGAGACTGAGCACCTCCCTAATCAGAAAACCTTGTCCTCTTACCCTGTCGATCTCCTAAATCCGCCTGTTTTCTCTTCTAATTCTCCACCTGTTGCATATGAATAGTCAACCTAGAAATGTCTATATCTTTAATCAGTAAGGCATCTTGCTTTCCAAGATCAAATCTCGATTCAACCCAGAAGTGAACTTTCTTATTCTCGCTCTCATGTCAGCCACAAAATCAGGAGCATACCTTGGCAACTGATGAAACTTCAAGGAATATTCCTTGAAAGACATTCTCCCGTGCTTAAGATTCACAAACTCTAGTATCTTTACTTTCTTCAACTCTTATGGAAAGAAACGATCCTAAAAAACACCAGAGAAGGCATCCCATAAGGACATTTCCTCCAAATAGCCTCTATCCCTATCCCACTCTTCGTACTATTGGTACACAAAATCCTTGATCTGATAAGCTGCAAAGTTAACACCTTTTACATTAATGGCCTACATCACCCTAAATATCTTCTCTATTTCATTAAAGAAAGCCTGAAGATCCTCCTCCATCTTCACACCAGTATAAGTAGTAGGATTTAGTTTCATAAACTGACCAACCATTGTGGCCTCAACAGACAACTCACCAGACACATCCCTCTCAGCCTATGAAGAAACCAATTCAGCAATATTATGAATATACTGGCAAAATTTTACATTAGTCACCTCACCCTAAGAGAGGACCAGTATCAACTAGAGTAACTCTAGAATTAGCGGATATAGGACTGTGAGATTGAAGACGAACTCTAAATGTAGGACGTATCCCATCAACATTGTTCTTAGATGGGACTGCAAAGTTCTCTTATGTTCTAAACTATCGAAGCATGATCTGAAAAGTGAACAACCAGTGTTAGAGAAGAATTCTGGGACTTAGAATCTAAGCTTGAAAATAGAATACCAAGAAAGTGAAACATTCCTAAATGCCTTGTAACCTCTCTCTTATGAGTATAAAACACTGGAAACCCCTAAAAGAGACTATACTCGACAAGGCTTTGTGGACTACCAATTGACCATGGACCTAAAGCTCTGATACCAACTTGACATGACCCAACTGGGGGCCTTGTCTTAATGGGCATCCCAAGTCCAACCAGGATCGGGGACCACCCCTTGTTACCCAACGCAACCACCATCAGCATACCTTGAGTCGGCTGAATACCAATCAAATTATAAGATAGCATAACTACACAAGGACTAACTTTAAGATAGGTCTATTATGAGGCCAAACCTACTAAGTTATCCCGTCCACCAAACCACACCAATCAAACCACCAAGCCAAACCAAGGACCATAAACCAGGCCAATAAAAATAAGATCAAAAGTATATAATTATGAATCCTAAAATTAAATAATATGGAACATCTAACAATATCATCAACCGATATCAACCCCAATACCAATGTCAATGCTAAGGCTCACACTAATATCGATCCCACCCATTCTAACTCATAATTGTACCACAAATCCTCTAACCAAAAAAGTAAGAATATCCTGTAGGGAGGTGCCTCCAAGCATAGCCAAAACCAACATACATACATAAATCAGAATTTCTAAAAATATCCATAATATGAAATAAATACATCTATAAAGAGGGAAGCTCACCACTTCAATCCAAAAGTTTTCCCCGATTCAATCACTATGTAGGCGGAGTAGAACAATCGGTTCTTGCATAGAGTGGATATCTGCCCAAAGATAGGTTAGCAAGTGATCGCAAACAAGAACTACGGATAAGGATAAAGTAATGCCATTTAATAAAACTAAGTAAAATCATCCATATGCACACAACCATATATATATATATATAACCATTTCGGGAAAGGGGACCGGGTATAGCATTCCATTAAAACCTTTACTTGGGTTGTATAGCTTTGCCATCCTAAACCGATCACGGGCCATATGGGTTTAACTCCCCCCACTGAAAGGGACCCAGAGTGTGAAGATGTACGACCATGGATTAAAACCTGGGATGACTAGTACATCTCCCAAATATAAAAGGTGACATCATGCACACGGTCACCAAGACCAAACCTCACATCGACAAATATGAGTTTCAAGGTTTGATCCCTCTGGGACCTCTACCTTCCATAATTTTGCTACACACCCCTCCATTATTGCCAAATTAAAACTTTCACCAAATAACCAACCAATCTATTTATCATTTACTAATCAAGGCCATTAGTAGTGGTATCATCATACCAACTATACTTACAAGTTTTGTCCATAGCCAAGCATATATAGGTTTAAGGGATTCCTAATTAACCAAAACCATGGCCATAAAGGACTTTTCAATCCATTAAAACCCATTTAAACCATTTATATTATTTAGGGTTCCATTATAAATTTTAAACCATGCATAAGTTCCATTGAAAAATCAATATTATAGTGAAAATATTGTTAAAGGCATTTTGTCAAACACATTGGGGATGTATTATTTCAAAACCTAAAGTCCATAACCAAATAAAAATTCCCATGCAACCAATCATCCAAAATTACCATTAATGCATATAAAAGTATAATTAAAACATGGGAAAACCATAACCAAGCATTTATAACCAAAACCCCCAAATCATATTTGAAAACCCAAAATCATACAACATTCACAACACTAAAACATAATAATAAAACCATTCCTTTAATTGGAAATAATAATGAGGGAAGATAATTTCCTTCATTGACAAAGTAGATGGAGAGAAACAAGCAACAAGATCCCCAATTTAGTCCTCTAGTTAAAACTATAGCTTCCTTTCCTAAAATCTTTTGAGAGAATTATAAAGTGTTTAGGAAGAGTTTCTAAGTGTTAATGAATAGAATAATAAGGTAAATCTCATCACAAGTGAACTAAATATTGTTCGACCTTATTCGAGTAAGTGGGTAAATATCCAGAATACCCCACTTAAGTTGCACAAAATCCCATAATAGGGGTACGATTGAACCTCACGAGTCATACCCTTTGATTTGAGTGGTACAACCCACTCATATCCTAAGCTTTAATACTTGGACCCAATACTCTCTAGTGTATGACTCATGCTACCTAAGTCGTATTTAAAATATATGATTTGTACCCTTTACCCATATCCCTGGAAAGATAGAATCATAAAAGGTTTGAACACTAACCACCAGACGAGTCCTGGGTATGAATCATACCCTGGTTACGTCTCCTGGTGAACCAGTCGTACTCAGATCGAACTTAGATTACCAAGTCTAAGGTTGAGTGAAGGAACCAAAACATCCATATCCATCGATGTGACTCGTACCACCAAGTCGTACCAATTATAGCGACCCAAATCCATCCCACCAACCAACACTTGTCAGCATAAACCTGGACCATATCATTCACAACCCAACATACGACTTGTACTCATTAGTTGAATTTTCTCCGAAGACCAGAATTCCAGAAAATTTTCTAAGGTCCAAAAACCATGATGTTTCATTTATGAAAAAACCTTATGCCTCAAGGCACAAGCCGTTATATCTTACAACTTTACTTTTCACACATTAATTCATTGTACTTCACTGAAATTATATGTTAGTCCATAGAATTTGAGCAAATAACCTCTCAAAAATCAAATAGCATGTTACCAACCATAGATGCATCTCATTCCATAGTAAAGTTATACTTGGCAGATGAACGGGCCCATATTCACCTTGTTGTATACAACATAAAATATCCTTTTTTCGGTGCATAACCACAGGAACTCTCAATTATTTTTTCATCACATTTGAACCGAGATGGTCAATCGATCATGTCAACTTATATATTTCTTGTAAACTATTAGTTTGCTAAACCATGTGATTCCATTACAATGCCCATATTTATATCAATAAACAAGAGAAAAATGGTGGCCTTTCACATAAATATTTATAATTCATTTTGATTGTAGTACTATGAAGCTATAAAATATTTTCATAATTTTTAGTCTCACAATAATAATAATCTTTTTCTTGTTAATTTTATTGATATGTAAGAGGTTTCTTCTGGAGACTTACTACAATACAAATATTATAAATCATTTCATTTATTTGTGTAGTAACACATTAAATTTTTAAAAGTTACCTAGTACTTTTGTACTACCTCATATTCCAAAAACACCATTTGTATGATGAACATCTCCTATAAGGAACAAGTTATTTCATTATTATAATGGTCAAATCATTAGAAGCAAAATCAGTTTCCTGCTTAACTTTTGTCTTTTATACCCTTTTCTTTAATTTAACCTAGAAAAATATTTTAGCATACCATAGCTATATAACCAATGATAAATTTGTATAGCAATATATTAACATCTAGTCTTAGTCATGAACGTAATATTTACGTGAAAAATTATTTCTTTTTATTTCTTATTGGTAGTTTATGTTGAGACATACCAACATATTTGTGATGTTGTCACGACCCGATTCACAAGTCATTGTAACACCCCGAATCTGGTACCCGGAACACTACACGATACTTATGACTCCATAGGAACACAAGCTAACCTATGACTGATATTTATACCTGTATACTATATAATATACCATAAAATATGGAAACATGAACTGAATGGCTATAAGGTTTAAAACTGAATGAACATTTGATAAACATTGTCTGAAAATGGTATAACAATACCAAAGCAAATTAGAAATAACTATATAACATTGTATAGTTTGAAAGCCTCTAAACTGTCTGAATAAGGAGTTGATGGGACATGTCCCCAACTAGCTCCGACTATTGAAATAAACTAAAACCTGAATTAGTAATGAAATCCTTATGTCCTCGAAGGATGAGGACTCACTGCAAACTCTGATTGCTGAACTGGGATACTACTGGTTCTTTGGAGCTCGTGCTTCTAAATCTATGGTATAAGACACCATAGCGCAAATGCATCTGTACTTTGAATCTACTGGTATGCAAGTGAGGTAGGCTGAATACAATAGGTTGATATGCATAAATAATATTTACTGACTGACAAACATAAACGTGAGAATACATACATGTATACGTAACTGTAACTGAGATCCTGCAAGGAATGAATACTGAGTTCTGACTACTGAGTTTTTCTAATAACATGGAATTATTGATATCTGAGGGAATGATACTATGTTACTGATACATAAATAACTGTGTCTGACAGTAATGATTAAGAAAAATTGGTGCGGTTGACTATATCTAACAGTCCTGAAGATGAATACTGATGACATGAGTTTTGATAACTGATATAACTAATAATGTGAATTACTATATCTGACAGTCCTGAATCTAATGGAACTATCTGAGTTTCTTTCTATATCTGAGTTGACTGTATCTGACAGAAATAAAATCTAAAGAACTATCTGAATATTTTTTACAGAGACTGATACTGTAACTGTGGGAAGTAGTCATCTAACCGACATGCCTCATATATTCCATTATAGCTAAGCAGGGGTCCAATCTACGCATTGATTGAAAGGGTGTCAATACTGCACCACTGGTAGAGAGAACTGTGAGTGACCCTCATATAACAGGTTACTCTAATAAGA
This sequence comes from Capsicum annuum, assembly GCF_002878395.1. Classification (NCBI taxonomy): domain Eukaryota; kingdom Viridiplantae; phylum Streptophyta; class Magnoliopsida; order Solanales; family Solanaceae; genus Capsicum; species Capsicum annuum. Next base: position 125,397,398 of record NC_061113.1, read on the forward strand.
ATGGTGGGAACCCTTATCTAGCAGGCTAAGCCACCTCATCTACCCTCATATAGCAGACTATGATCTCTCAACTTATTCTGGGTACATAGTTCTGGAACGCAAGTATTGCTTCTAAGAATCACACCCTCAAAATAACAGGTGAGTTCCCATCCGTGGACTCACTTGGTGCTAACTCCTACTCCCATTTATAAGACATTAAAGTAATTAACTGAGCAGAACTAATACTAGTGGTATTGTTTAGCGGAGCTAAACTAACCTGAATTTCCTGAGTTCCGTTGATTGACGGAATGTACTGAGTTATGAAGACTGATTAATAATACTGAAGTTACTGAGATTGATTGGGAATACTGAGCTTATTGAAATTACTGAGTACTGAGATCACTGAGATTGCTGAACTATTAAGATTACTGAGATTTCTGAGATTTCTGGGTTTTCCTGAGTCACATGACTAACTGAGTTCTATGGATAATTGATTGACTGAGAGTATCATGAAAACATGACATGGCTTTAGGCACACAGCTAAATTGTTGGGTACAAGTACCCTATGGACTCAATGAAAAGAAACTGACATAACATGACTTACGTTAACACATGACCAACAACACAATTCGTAATTCATATATTAAAGCACTTTATCAAATATGTGATATGCATAAACTTGTACAAACATTGGGATTTCATAATATCATGCTAGTTGGGAACTTTACCTTTATATCGGCATTTAATCAAACACATAATAGGCATAATATATATAGACACCATTACACAGCAATTATAGATTATGATTCAACATCGAATTTCATCATCCTAGGATTTAATCATAGATTCACATGAATATAGATCTATACAAATCAATTCCATATGACATTAATCACCCAACATTGATTTGAATTCAATTGATCATTCTCAACATAAACAAAATAAACCCAACGTGAATTTCATAAAGAAAATCTAAAATCTTGACTTTAGAAAAGAGATTCTTTAGCTTCATGGACAAAAGGAGTTCATGAATGAACACTATGCATACCTTAGTTCGTGATTTCATAAAGATTGATGTGAAACCTTCTTGAATTTGAATCTCCAGTAGAAACCCTAGCTTGTTCTTGAGAGAAGCGTGAGAGAAACTAGTATATTTTGGGTGAAGAATGGCTAAATAACATGTTATTGTATATATATAAGGGTGGAAAATTCACCCTTTTAACCCTGGATGCATCTTTAACTTCTGAGAAAATTTCTCAATTTTCATCCTTAGTACGACGCACCACTATCAAGCCAAGTCACTGAAAAGTGACAAATGGGTAATTGCATAGTGGCGCGACGCAGAGCAATCGCGTTGCCACCTTGCCAGTGACCTGGAAGTTTGACGCAACGAGCCACTATCACAGAGCAACACTGGAAATTGACAATTGTTATTTGAGCTATCTCCGCGACGCGCTGAAGGCTCAGGTGATACACTGTCTCACTACAAAGGTTCTAACTCTTCACTCGGGTGTCGAATTTGGGTGAATTTGGTATCGATGGAAGGCTTATTGAATTTCCCACATGAGAAAAAGTGAAAATCTTGAGAATACCACGTGTACAAAAGTGGATTCATCTTTCAAAGAAAGCTTCTAACATTCTTGGGAAAATTTTCAAGCAAGGAAAAGTATGGGGTATTACAGTCATGATGGCACCTACTAAAACCCACCAGTAGGTAAGCCAACACCGTAACACAGAGCTAAGGCAATGGGTTACTTCTGTAGAAATACCCGACACGGGCCACAATAGATAAAAACAACAACAACAACAATGTTCCACAATTGGCAAACAACTACGGATACCAATTCCCACGACTTGGTAGTATTAGTCCAAGCGCATCTAATTTCGACAATAAGAATTATAACTCAAAGTCTAAATAGTCTTAAACAACCTTATACATTTGTCCCAAATACAAAAGATTGAATAAATATAGAAGGGAATAGGGAAAATCGAACTCAAAGAGCTCACACCATCTCTAGAAGATCTACATAGAACGATCTCAACTCAGTGGTGACAACTAGTACTCGAGTCCTCACTAAAAGGGAACAAAAGTGTAGTATGAGTGCCAAAACAAAGGGTAATCAGTAGGCATTATCAGCTGATTGAGCTAAATTATTAAATAAAGATGATAAAAGTAAGAAAATAACTACAAGTTAAGGTACAAAATCAAACTTGAATCATCTCTATCATCACTCTATAAAACAACTAATCAACTAAAATAATAATATGATATCTCATATCAAAACATACCACGACCATCATACAAAATTGATAATCGATCGGGAAGTGTAATGCAATATGTACATACAATTACATTTGCGTAAATAGCAAATGCAACACACATACAATCATTAAAGAATAAAGTAAAAGAACTTGCCACGGCGTCTCATACCACCGGTAAGTACATCCAAAAGAACACATCATACGAAACACATTACGACGTCCCATACCATCGGAGAGTGAACCAATAGATCAATTTGTCAATGTATCAAGACACATAAATTTATAACCAACTCACTCCAACCCACGGTTTGTACATCTTAATAGATGGTATTTACAAAAAACCATAATCATTATCATTTACCACCAACCGACACAACAAAATTAATGTAAACATAACAATAATTATAAAGTTATTTAGGCCTCTAACCCATTAATATACTCTATCTATTATATATAAACTAACCACCACTTATTATTAAGCTACTAGTTTGCTAGTTATCATAAGGCCTCAAACCATTAGCCTAACCGATTCCTCATAAGCCTTCTCAAAGAAACCGCAAATAATTTTCCTTTACTAAATAGTCAACATCTACACTTAGCCAAGAGCACAACTAAACCGTACTTACCATTTAGTCAAGATTCATTCCTAGTTATCATGGCGCACTAGTCATCACATAGGGAGGGTTTACATAATATCAAACTTACTTATCTATCTATCAACCAATAACTCTTACTAGTTAGCACCATAATTCTCTAAGTAAATATCTAAGCAACCCATGACATTACTTACTACACATCAATATTACTAATCATCAATAATGCTAAGTCTATTATCATATTTAGCCATTTACAACCATATTACTAGTTACCACATTTTACCTAAGCAATGTCCACCAACTAGTATTCTAGGCTTCTAGACATAAAGTAATATAATCACTTTTTATAGACAACTAGTTATCTCATAACCCTCTTTAATATGTGAAACCCACAACATAACCATTTTTTCAGGCCAAGTAGATTTGCAAAGTGAATCCTTAACTCTACATATTATTACACTTACCAAATAATCTTAACTCAATATCCGGCATATTCTACTTCTATTCATTATTTAGTATTAAAAAGATCCATGCCAACTAACTACTGATATTGGTAGAGAATTATCGAAAACTTTCTAAGAAAAACATCATATTGTAAGTGCACACAAGGACTTAACCATTCAGTGAAATAACCACACATATATCGATATATTCACATACACTTACCATATAACATCACCATAATATAGTATATCCTCTAGGTTTACCGGGCACCATCATACATCAATACCTCTTTCGAATTTACCTTACATCATTATATCATCAATATATTCTCCAAATTTACTGGGCATCATTATAACATAAATACCTCATTCAGAGTTACTGGGCATCACCATATCATTAATATATCCTATAGATTCACCGGGCAGTATCATAATATCAATAACTCTTTTGGATTTAATGAAAATCATCATATCATCAATATATCCTCTGGATTCACCGAGTATCATCTCATATTTGGTGTATTCTCCGAATTCAATGGGCATCATCATACCACCAATAATCTTTATGACAACAACAAATACATTCATATAGCCGAAGCAAGAACAATAATCAATAAAGTATAAGAGAGGTAAGGAAATACATATCAAGGTACTTTACCATTAATCATCACCACTTACATGAGTAGATGCATTGGCACGTATATCCCAATAACATGAACATTCACCACCTTTCCAAGCTTAAAATAATTATTAACAATTCAATTATAAGTCATGTGTATGTCTTCTAGAATCCTTCTTTTACCCACATGGGTCACAATACTAGGGCAAGGAATTCTTTTACAGAAACATTAGATTGGTCATTAAGCTTGAATCATAATAAGAGTCATAGCATAATTCAGGGCTCATAAAGTAAACTAGCCAATAAGTTAAGTGATAACATAACCAGAGATTCAACTAACAAGACTTCCCAGTGCTATTCATATCATGACAACAAGATAATAAATCATGTATTCATATCATCCAAACTTCAACAACATGGATAAACACTTTACCGGGCTGAGTTATCATATCACCAAAAGCATAATCTAGGCATTTATCACGTATCTAGGTCACTAAAGAAGTTACATAGTTCAAACTTAAGATGGGTCAAGTTCCACTTTTAATAATCCCCAAAGTTCTCTTTTACAAGTTTAGCTTCAATAGGGAATTAGGCTAAGTTATCTAAATCATGCTTAAGGGTTTACCAATTCACCCTTTTTTTTATAGGGTAATTCTTCTTGACGTGTTCCTCCTAAGTCACTCCAAGCATTTAAAGTCATTCCACCACTAAGAATATCTAGATCAAAATACCTTTAAGGTGAGTGGAAAAGGTCACTCTCACAGCTAGAGTGACTGGAGTATGCACATGATATTAATGAGATTACAATTCCAACTAATTGAGGTGCCAGGCTATGAGTCAGCTATCCATATAAGGAGTTTTAAGACCTAAGTGATTCAACTAGTCCAAAATATTTCCATCTACCAATTTAACATCTCATACCCTGCCTAATCTTATCAAGATATCAAAGCTATACAATAATGAAGATCAATCTAACTACAAGTAAGCCTAACCTACCTTGAGGAAAAAATAACTCATGAACCAACAATCTTTGCATTCCCTTTCCTTGGAGCTTCTTCGACGATCCAAGCTATCTACAACCTAATCTATGGATTATTACGAGAAAAAAATACCCGTATTTCACAATTTTGCTTCGGGTCCAAAATGACACTAAAAAACCCAAGTAGGTCCCACATACCAAAAATAAGTTTCCAAGACTAACTCTCTATTCATATACCATAGGGAGTTATAACTCTCAAGAAGTTAGTTAAAAACAACTATATTTGGGACTAAAAGCAAGCCTCAATCCATTAGGGATTTTGGGTCTAATAAATCAATAATTTAACAACTAAATTTAAAGGATTCATACCTTAGATTCATATCAAAACTTGATTACAAAAGCTATTCAAGCTTCCAATGAACCCACAAGACTCATTTTAAGAATTTTACATACTATTAGGATTTTAGAGCTCAAGGGGAATGCACAAATGACCGAATTCTCTATCAAGACAACATTTAAATTGGCCTTGCCCAGGCCTCGGGATGTACGATCACGCACACGTGCTAGGCCTCGATCATGGCTCACACATTGGCACTCACCCACCGCCACCGTGGTGTCTCTCTACATTTCAGTCGATTGTTGTATCTTAGAATTTGATTTCAAGTTATGGCAAATGCTTCAAGATGTATCCAGAACCCAATACGAGCAAATAAAATATGCAACCATATAGATTTTGAAGCATTGGTGAAGTTGAATTTTCAATTTGATATCATTTTGCTGAAGTTTTTTCTCGACAACCATTTGGAACCAATGAAGACTTATCATGGAAATGATCCTAAAGATCAAATAAACTACCAGACATCCAAACTATCAGTTCCAACAAGTTGTAAACGACTTGGGGCAGCTATGAAGAATCTCTAACAATGAAAATAAGCAGAAACATAGGAAAATAACATGAAGGGTCCTTACAGATATACTAAAAGTACTTCACCAATGATTGTTAATATCAATATAGTTTTTCCTCTCAAACCTTCCATTGAAGTGATTTTTGATTTTTGTCCAACCAAATATAACTAAATTTTTGACAAAACAGTTTTTTCCACTTTAAAAAATATTCATTATCAATAATGAGCTAGCTTTACAATTTTTATCTCCAGCCACATTTTCTACAAAAAAAAAATAGATTATAATCAAATGTACATCATAATTTATTTTATAAACTCATTTCCATTCCTTACACTTGTTATAATATATGACTCATTTCAACATTACTTTGAAAGATCAAGAGTGTCTCCACTTTATTTTTCTTTCCTTTGATGAAGGATTCAGAAAATTTTTCAAATTATGTTGCATGACAACCGTATGCCCAAACCTTTCATACTGAATTGATGGTAAATATTAACTTATTTTTTTGAAGGACTATTTTGAGAGCCCATAATGTTCTTCATTTTTACTATAATGACGATGTTATAATGTTGTTCCTTACGTTCACATAAAAATGGAGAATATCAATGTGGCGATTTCATGAATTTTTATTAGTTTCCTTGGCCATTCATATAACTAAAATGCATTGGAGTCTGAACCAAAAGTTTGACCATTAAAGGCGTGTTTTAGGCCATAATTCGGTAGGACTCAAACCCAATATCTTATCATTATGGTGCATTGGGATTCTAACCGAATGTCTTACCATCAAACTAATGACATAATAATCCAAGACAAAGTAGGTAGAGTACACCCTAAAGTATTAAAAATTCTACCACTTGTTATTGTATATGCAGGTCAATTAAACTTTAACAATGGAAAAGTTGGACATAAATAAAAATAAAATATAAACAATAAGTATATTTAGCTGAAGTCATATAAAAAGGAAATTATGTCTAGTGCATAGTTTAAAATTGTGAACCAAAATTTTAACGTAATAGGTAAATATTGGAATCAAATTAAGTCAACAGATGATTTCGAAAATATCGTTCTATTAAGCAAAAAGCCCACTACCATCTTTAGATTAAAAAAAATATATTCAGTTGGTTTTATTTACCCACTTTCAAGAACACAGTGACCTTGAAGGAGCCAAAACCAAAAGCTCGTATCCATGTCTAGCACTTCAAAGTACAATATTTTAGTTAGTGTAACATTAATTTTATACACACAACACTCAAAGTATAAACAAATATGATATTGATATACAGAAGAAGTATCAAAACTATTGAAATAATATCACTGTATCTTATAACTAGCCATATTAAAGTAAAAGAAACAAGGAAAAACCCCATTCTTTTTTCATAAATTTTATCCAAAACATGAAGTATTGTGAATGTGCTACCAACAAAAGACGAAAAAGATCAAAATATTACTATTTCAAGATGACAGAATGAATTTCGAGTTTCATGTTTATAACACATTTTAAAACTAGGCTAAAAGAATAACAACATGAATTATAAAAGTAGAGAGCAAGAACAATAAAAGAAATAATAGAAGAGAACTCTTATTTTTCTAATATTTTACAAGTGTTTTCAAGTATCTACACAATATGACATTAACCCTTGATAATGTAATAATTAAGTGGTGTGAAAGATAAACAAGTGCTGGAGGTGTGGATATAACTACATATAATAATAAAGAGTAGTAGGTAGATACATTTACTGGACATCAACATTATATAGTATATTGTATAACAATTCTTATATTATTAAGTTTATTATTTTAATACTTCATAACCATTGGAATAAATATATGTTCTCATTGTGAGCTCTGAAGAGGAATCACGAGTTAGAAGAATATAGGGAGTAAGTTATTTTCTTTTGTAAAATAAAGACTAGATTTAATTATAGTATAAGAATATATAAATAACACCTTACTTAGTTATAAAACAGGAAGATATATGACTATATTGAGTTATCACATTTATGTTCAATGATGTACTTGTGAAGTTAATTTGTATATATGATTAGAGATTCGGAAGATCATAATTATGTAATCAACCCCTATAAATCAATAAGTAGATAAACAAACTAGTGGATGAAGTCAAATACTTTACATGTGATCGTTAGCGAGTCCGTAATCAATGATTGTTTTCATTGCATTGATCACGTAAAAATATGATCTTTATTTGGTTAATTTTTCACTAGTTATATTTTTATTTTTAGTTTGGTTAAATTACACATATATCTTTCGGATCTACCACTTTAATACATGGTCATCATTAGTTTAATTTAGTAAAATTCATTATTAGTTTAATTTAGTAAAATTGTTAATCGATAAGACCCTGTGGATACGGTATCCAAACTAAAAAAATTTATGTTAATTATATGATCGCGTACATTTATGTGTACTTTTTGATATAATAGTATGTGTAGTCTTACATTAATAGATGCTCCAGAGAGCATAGGACAAGTTTCAGGTGGATCTCTTTTGGTGTTTTCTTCCACATTGGTGATCATTGTAGTTTTATTAAGAGTGTTAGAAGAGAGGATTAAACGTGTTGTGCTTTCGGTAATTTAATGACGTTTTTTTATCAATACGATAGATTAAGGATGTAATTTGTCCAAGGTGTAGTTCCAGGAATTTTTCACTCAAAACTCGAGATTTTTCCCCTAAATATGCATTAGACCTAAAATAATGACATGTGATAACAAAACTATAAAACCTACACTTACTCTCTCTTTCACCCCTCTATCTCTCTCTCACTCTCACTCTCTCAAGAATCTTTCCCTCTTTCTGTCCCCCTCTTTCTTTTTTTTTTTTGTTTATTTGAATTTTCAAAACTAGAAAGAGAAATTTTAGATCTAGCTATAACTATGTTGCTACCATTCCTTTTTTGCTTTTCTCGAATACTTACGTGTTTCTTTTACAAATTTCACCAAGTTCTTCTAATTTTAAACTATGGACCTAAAGTAATGACAAGTTATAGACAAACCCTAAATCTCACCCTTACTCTCTCTTTCATCTCCCATCTTCTCTCTCGCTTCTCTTATTCTATATTTCTTTAGCCTCTCTCTACTCCTTCAAGGATATCATAATTTGAGTTACCCTGAATATATCATGGTTCTTAGAGCCACCAGTGACTCCAAGCTAACTCTTGACATGGCATAATACTAATTAAATTAAATTAATTGAGTAACTGTATGAAAGCTAAAGTATATATAATATCTGGACTAAAATGAAGACTGAATAAAATACCAATATTGAGAAAAGAATTGAGAAGTTGAATTGTCTAACTCTATGCTGGAAAAGCATCTACTACTGATGAGCTACTAGGACAAGTCCCCAACTAACTCTAAATACTAAAACTAAAAATAAAATAAAAAAGAAAACAACAGTGACTCACCCCTAGCAGTTTTCAAAGAGGTAATGGAACATTCTAAAAATGATGACGAGATTGAGTATCCAAATCAATATCATAAGATGATACAACACAAAAAAGTATGTAAGCTGTACTTTAAATATACTGAGTATGTGAGTTGCACAATATGAACCAGGCCTTGACATGATAGGTATCCCAAGTCCACTATGGACCGGAGATCACCCCTTTTTCCTAGTCATACTAAACACAATATAGCTAGCAGCAGATGTATTCTGAACATATAATCAGATAGAATAAGAAACAAAAAGAATGTTCTAAAAATCCATAATACAAAATCCAATCTACAATAATCCCTAAAGAATCTAAGCTGATCAAAACTAATCAAAGATGAGTCATGCTCTTGACAATAGCCATAAGGTAGCCAAATAAATTGTCTATGAGAAAAACTAGACCATGAAGTAATTGACCATCCGTAGAAAGAGGCTCACCACTTTAAGCAAACCAATGAACAATTCAGGTGTCACCTATCATTGGATAAGAAAAGTAGAAGTTTCTTCGCTCCTGATATCGTGTGGGGATACAGTGTCCAGAGATGGTTAGTGTGTCGAGCCTTTGCATATAACTCAGGGATAAAGGGATAAAATGGTTCCATGATCGATAGTTCAAAATTATTCAATACTAATGCACAGTAATATTCATATAATTGACCATCAGTATAAGATATTCCAATGTTCAAGTTCATGATCACCATGTGCTTGATGAATTGCCCCTTATTAAAGTCTTAATCTCCATGTGTTTGATAAAATTCCCAAGTAAGGGGTTTATTTCAATAATGCTTTCTTACTGTTGTTTTGAAGCTTTAGTTTGTCCCTATTTTTATTGCTATCGAGTCCTAGGGGTTATGAATACCCAAAATTTAGCTATTTACCTAGTTTTCAGTATCTATAGAATTATTTCAGTCAAACCATGAGTAACGTCATTCACTTATGTTAGCATGGTCCATTGTGTATTCAATTAAGCCTAGTCTAGTCTACTTATCTGTGTCAATTCAGTTAAGAGTAGTATTCAACACCGAGCGAACCCAAGGATGGAGGCACTACTGCCAGGTTAGGGTTTGAACCTTAGTAGTAATTCCTAAGTTATAGAACTACGTAGCTAATGTATGTTGAAATATCTTTCTATCAGTTAGGGTTGACAAATATCTCTTCAATACTCCTTCAGATTAGGATGAATCATGTATTCTTCGAGACATTAGTTTAGTAGATCCATAAAACCATTGTTAGTACCCGTGGCATGGTATTGACACCCTTCTAACTGGGGTTACAGGTTAGATCCCAATTAGCTCAGATTGGGACATGTCGATTAAATAATACCTCCCCCAATCTCACTTAACAGTTTAGTTTTAGGTTTGCTTAACTATATCATACAATTATCAGTTATTCAGTTATCAGTATTTTAGTATTCGAGTGTACACACTATTTCAGAATTCTGCTATACGCTTGGTCTTGCATTCTAAAATAATACCATTTTCATTCTTTCATAGTCAGTCATCTCATGTTATTCAGTTAAACCCTGTCTCATAGGGATAGTACTCCACCATTTCAGTCCAGTTATTTAGACTAAGTTCAGTTTTGTATTACATGATCAGTATTCAGTCATCAGCTATTAGTGTTTGGATATCAGTAGTCCATATTCTTATATCAGCTAGTGAGTATATAGGCGCTAGTTATCCTCTTTCATAGATTTTAATAATTTCGTCTCCTAGGCATTAGTTATTCAAGTAGTTAGATCAGCTCAGTACATATATGTTTGGTTTTGTATGTTCATGTATCCTGTTTGGTTTTATATGTTCATTTATCCATGTTTTACCATATCTTAGCTTCAGTTCTACTTATGTCATAAAAGTAAGGTTTTACAGAAACCAAGTGTAGAGATTCACCATCTTATCACATTATGTTAGTCACTCATGCTTTAAATATTTCTGCTTTCAGTTTATTTCAGTCTCCTAGTGAGTCTACTTACACCTAGTTATGCATGTTTTAAGATTACGCATAAAACCGGTTTTACTTATTGCATTCACCCTCGCTTTCTTATAATATTTCAGAATTGCTTATCGACATATAGTACGTGTGGCAACATTGTTTCATAATGTAGGTACCATTTGTAGCCCACACATCATGATCAAACAATTGTAGTTTCCAGCTAATAGGTGATGAGTTCTCTTATTACGAGAACTCCAGGCAATTTTAATTCATGTACATTTAATTTATTTTTATATGTGATTAGTGGTAGTTGGAGGCATGTCCCAGCTATCTGTAATAAGTATAGGAGAAGCTTCATAGAGGTCAGTCAGAGTCATTCATGTAAATTCAATTCTTTCCTTAGATTTATTCGATTGTAAAACTGTATCAGTTACATACTATTTTAAATTTTTAGTATGATTATATTTTCGCACAACAGAACTTGTTATTTAATGTATTATAACTTAGTTGCTTAACAGTATGCTAGTTACTAGGTTATCTTGGTATCACTTATGGTTCCTTGCACCGTGTGGGATCCAGGGCGTACTCTCGAGGCGTTAAAAACTTGGTATGTCTGAGCCGATGTCCTGCTTGGCCATACTTGAAACTTGTGTCCCTCCTTTCATTGCAATAACCCCAATAAGGACGAATGTAGAACCGACAAAGAGGGTATGAAGAAATGGACTGACCACCAATCGCCTGAGATTAGGCAACCTGTTCCTAAAAATTATCACCATCTTAATGATGCCTATCACCCGAGTACTTCGACTAAGGAGAACTAGCAGTAGAGAAGGATCCAAAACTCTATCACTTTATTTTATTCTATTTTCCTCCATCCTGACTACCCTGAGGCTGAGCACCTCCCTAATCAGAAAACCTTCTCCTCTTACTTTGCCGATCTCCTAAATTATTCTGTTTCCTCTTCTCATTCTCCACCTACTGTGTATGAGCAATCAACCTAGAAATGTCTATATCCTTAATCAGCAAGGCAGTCTTGCTTTTCAAGATCAAATATCAATTTAACCCAGAAATGAACTTTCTCATTCTCGCTCTCATGTCAGCCACAAAATTTTGAGCATACCTTAACAACTGATGAAACTTCAAGGCATATGCTTGAAAGACATTCTCCCATGCTTAAGATTCACAATATCCTACATCTTTGCTTTCCTCAGTTCTTTAGAAACAAACGATCCAAAATAGTACCAGAGAAAGCATCCCATAAGGACATCTCCTCTATATCACCTCTATCCCTATCCCACTCTTCGTGCTATTGGTACATAATATCCTTGAGCTGAGAAGCTGTAAATTTTACACATTCCACATTAGTGGCCTGCATCACTCTGAATATCTTCTCTATTTCATTAAAGAAACCTTGAGGATCCTTCTCCATCTCTACACCAGTAAAAGTAGGGAGATTTCATTTGATAAACTGACCAACCCTTGTGGCCTCAACATACAACTCACAAAATGCATCCCTCTCAGCCTAAGAAGCAACCAATTTAGCAATATTATCAATATACTAGCAAAATTCCATATTAGTCACCTCACCCTAAGATGGGACCAGTAGAAACTAGAGTAACTCCAGTATTATCGGTGATAGGACCCTGAGATTGATAACAAACTCTAAACGTAGGACGTACCCCATCAATATTGTTTTCAAATAGGATGAAAGATTTTTTTTGTGTTCCAAATCATCAAGGCGTGATCTGAAAAGTGAACAACCAAGGGTTAGAGAAGAATTCTAGGACTTAGAATCCAAACTTAAAAATAGAATAGAAAGAAAGTGAAACATTCCTAAATCCCTTGTAGCCTCTCTCTTATGAGTATGGAACACTGCAAACCCCTAAAAGAGACTCCACTTGACAAGTCTTAATGGACTTCCAATTATCCATGAACCTAATGCTCTGATACCAACTTGACCCAACCCGACCAGGGGCCTTGTCTTAATAGGCATCCCCAGTCCAACTAGGACTGGGGACCACCCCTTGTTACCCAATCTAACCACAATCAGCATACCTTGAGTCGGCTGAATACCAAACAAATTATAAGATAGCATATTTACACAAGGACTGAATTTAGGATAGGTCTATTATGAGACCAACCCTACTAAGTCATCTCGTCCACCAAATTGCACCAATCAAACCACCAAGCCAAACCAATGCCGAACAAAGGGCCATAAACTAAGACAAAACCAAATGAGGTCAAAAGTATATTATTATGAATCCTAAAATTAAATACGATAGAACATTCGATAATATCGTAAACTGATATTAGCCCTAATACCAATGGAAATGCTAAGGTTGACACCAATATCGATCCCACCCATTCCACTCATAATAGTACCACAAAGTCTCTAACAAAAAGAGTAAGAATATCTTGTAGGGACATGCCTCCAACCATAGCCAAAATGAACATAAATAAATAAATTAGAACGTCTAAAAATATCCCATAATATAAAATAGAGACATCTAGAAAGATGGAAGCTCACCACTTCAATCTAAAAGGTTTCCTGAGTCAATCACAATGTAGGAGGAGTAGAACAATTGGTTCTTGCATAGCGTGGGTATCTACCCAAAGATAGGTTATCGAGTGATTGCTAGCAAGAACTCAAGATAAGGATAAAATAATGCCATTTAATAAAACTAATTAAAATCATCCATATGAGCACAAACATACATACATATATGTATATATATATATCAAACCATGCCAAGAAAAGGGATAGGGTTTAGCATACCATTAAAATCTTTACTTGGGTTGTGTAGCTTTGCCATCCTAAACCAGTCACGAGCTATATAAGTTCAACTCCCCCTACTGAAAGGGCCCCAGTGCATGAAGATGCACGACCAGGGAAGAAAACCTAGGATAAATAGTACATCCCCCAAATATAAAGTGTGACATCATGCATACGGTCACCCAAGACCAAACCTCACATCAGCAAATATGAGTTTCCAGTTTTGGTCCCTCTGGGACTTCCACCTTCTAAGGTTTTGCTATACACCCCTCTATTATTTCTCAATTAAAAGAATTACCAAACAACCAACCAATCCATTTATCATTTACTAACCAAGGCCATTAGTAGTAGTATCATCATATCGACTATACTTGCAAGTTTTATCCATAGCCAAGCATATATAGGTTTAAGGGATTCCCAATTAACTATCTAATCCATTAAAATCCATTTAAACCATTCATATTATTTACTGTTCCATTATAAAGTTTAAACAATGCATAAGTTCCATTGAAACACCAATATTATACTGAAAATATTGTTAAAGGCATTTTATCAAACATATTGGGGACATAGTATTTCCAAAACTAAAGTCCATAACCAAATAAAAATTCCCATGCAACCAATCATCCAAAATTACCATTAATACATATAAAACTATAATTAAAACATGGGAAAACCATAACCAAAACCCCCAAATCGTATTTGAAAAACCAAAATCATACAACATTTAAATCACAAAAAACACTGTATAAAACCATGCCATTGATTGGAACTAACAATGAGGGAAGATAACATGCCTTAATTGACAAAGTAGATAGAGTGAAACAAGCAACAAGATCCCCAATTTTTTCCTCTAGTTGAAATCGTAGCTTCCTTTCAAAAGATTTTGAGAGAATTATAAAGTGTTTAGGATGAGTTTCTAAGTGTTAATGAATAGAATAATAAGGTAAATCTCATCACAAGTGAATTAGAAGTCGTGGGACCTTATTTGAGTAAGTGGGTAAATATCCAGAATACCCCACTTAAGTTTCCCAAAACCCTATAATAGGGGTACGATTAACCCTCACGAGTCCCTTTGATTCGAGTGGTACCAACCACTCATATGCTAAGCTTTAATCCTTGGACCCAACACTGTCCAGTGTATGACTCATGCTACCTAAGTCGTATTAACAACATATGATCCATACCCTTTACCCATATCCCTAGAAAGATAGAATCATAAGGGATTTGAACATTGACCACCAGACGAGTCTTGGGTATGACTCATACTCAGGCTTACGTGTCCTAGTGAGCCACTCGTACTTAGATAAAACTTAAGTTACCAAGTCTAAGGTTAAGGGAAGTAACCAAATGATCCATATCCAATGATATGACTCGTACCATAAAGTTGTACCTATTCTAGTGACGAAAATCCATCGCACCAACTAACACTGGTCAGCATACGACTAGACCACACCATTCGTACCCCAACATATGACTCGTACCCATGAGTTGAAGTATTTCCAGAGACTAGAATTCTAGGAAATTTTCTAATGTCCAGAAACCAGGGTGTTTTATTTATGAAAGAACTTTATGCCTCAAGGAACAAGACTTTATATCCCATACCTTTCGTACCCCAATATACGATTTGTACCCATGAGTCAAATTATGTCCAGAGACTAGAATTCCAGAAAATTTTCTAAGGTCCATAAACCAGGGTGTTTCATTTATGAAAAAAATTTATGCCTCAAGGCAGAAGCCGTTATATGTTATGAGTTTTTTCACAAATTAATTCATTGTATTTCACTAACATTATATGTTAGTCCATAGACTAAGTCCATACCATCACATTTTAAGTAAAATAAAATATAGTTGAATTATGTGTTTTATTAGGCCAATCATTTATGTGTCCACACTATTTGATAGATTTAATTCAAAATCATATTTACCATTTATAATTGTGAGCGCTACATTACACAAAAAATAACGTCGATGGGTAGTTGATAGAGGTTTTATTACGACATAACTTATCGAGACCGATCTCTTTTTTTTCACCTGAACTTTTGTCAAGGTTTTATGAAGAGTTATATCATGTTGCTCCTTTAAAAAACTTATCTCATTGCCCTGACCAATGTTATCATTTGCTTCTCTCTTTTTTCAGGGAATTATATCTTTGGAACCAGTTAGTCTATCATGTTTCAGGCATGCCAAAGACTTTTTCCTTCAAGATTTTTTTATTAAAGCATTTATAGTATAATTATAGCACAAGGTTAGCAAATACATCTGTAAATTAATTTGTAATATTTTATAACTGAATTAACTCTTGAACTTGAAATTCACATTTTTATGAGGATCTAGCTAAATTATTTCAGCCATTTCAATTGTTAATCATATCTCTTCCTTAATGTTAGGAAATATAGAATTCACCCCAACCTTATTTGGGAATTCATCTTTGTGCGTGGTGGAGCAATTAAATTAAGTACCATATATTCAAATTTAGATGGAATTATTTTGTTCCTGACCCTAAACCAACAATATAAGAGAATCTTATTTTTTTGATACATACAATGCTTCTACGTTTAAATAACATCTTAAATTAAATTGATTTTTTGTGATTTTCTCTCATATAAAATAATTTAATTATAATTATAGACATACAATTTCTGCTAAACCAACTAGCATTATCAACTTTTATAGTTAAGAACCATGCTCTTAATTTACAATTTGAGCAAACAACCTTTCAAAAATCAAATAGCATGTGACCAACCATAGATGCATCTCATTTCATAGTAAAGGTATACTTGGTAGATGAACAAGCCCATATTCACCTTGTTGTATGCAACATAATATATCTTTTCTCGGTGCATAACCACATGAACTCTTGATTATTTTTTTTTATCACATTTGAACTGATCATGGCAACTTATATATTTCTTGTAAAATTTTAGTTTGCTAAACTATGTGATTCCATTACCATGCCCATATTTATATCAATAAACAAGAGAAAAGGGGTTGCCTTTCACATAAATATTATAATTCATTTGGATTGTAGTACTATGAAGCTAAAAAATATTTTCATAATTTGTAGTCTCACAATAATAATAATCTTTTTCTTGTTAATTTTACTGAAAAGTAAGAGGTTTATTCTGGAGACATAAAAAACCACAAATATTATAAATAATTTTCATTCCTTTGTGCAACAACACATTAGCTTTTTAAAAGTTACCTAGTACTTTTGTTACCTCATATTACAAAAACACTATTTGTATTATGACTATCTGCTGTAAGGAACAAATTATTTCATTATTATAATGGTCAAATCATTGCAAGCAAAATCAGTTTCCTACTTAACTTTTCTCTTTTATGCCCTTTTCTTTAATTAAATCTAGCAAAATATTTTAACATACCATAAGTATATAACCAATGATAAATTTGTAAAGCAATAAAGTAACATCTATTTTTAGTCATGATAATAATATTTACGTGAAAAATTATTTCTCTCTGTTTCTTATTGGTAGTTTATGTTGAGACATATCACAATATTTGTGATCTTGTCATGACCCGATTCACAGGTCATGATGGCACCTACTAAAACGCACCAGTAGGTAAGCCAATACCATAATCTAGAGCTAACGCAATGGGTTACTTTGGTAGAAATGCCTGACATGGACCAAAATAGATAAATGAAACAACAACAATAATGTTCCCCAATAGGCAAACAACTATAGATACCAATTCCCACGACCTAGTAATATTAGTGCAAGAGCATCTAAATTTGACAATAGGAATTATAAATCAAAGTCTAAATTGTCTTAAACAACCTTATACATCTGTCCCAAATACAAAAGACTAAATAAAGATAGAGAGGAATTAGGAAACTTGAACTCCAAGAGCTCGCCCTATTCCTGGAAGATCAACATAGAATAATCTGAACTCAGCAGCGGCAACTAGTACTCAGATCTATACTAAAAGGGAACAGAAGTATAATATAATTGCCAAAACAAAGGGTACTCAGTAGGCATTATCAGCCGAATGAGCTAAATTTTGAAATAATGATTATTAAAGTAAGAAAATAACTACAAGTCAAGGTACAAAATCGAACCTGAATCATTTCCATCATCACTGTATAAAACAACTAATCAACTAGAACAATAATATGATATCTCATATCAAAGCATACCACGACCATCAAATGAAATTGATAATCGATCCGGAAGTATAAAGCAACATGTACATACAACTATATTTGTGTAAATAGCAAATCCAACACACACACAATCCTTAAAGCATAAAGTAAAAGAACTTGCCACTGCGTCTTATACCACCGGGAAGTACATCCAAAAGAACACAACGTAAGTAATACATCACGACGTCACATAACACCGAAGGGTGCACCAATAGATCAATTTGTCAACATATCAGGACATATAAAATTATAACCAACTCTCTGCAACCTACGGTTTCCACATCTCCTTAGATGGCATTTGCAAAAAACCATAAACATTATCAATTACCGCCAATTGAGACAGCAAAATTGATGTAAACATAACCATAATTATAAAGTTATTTAGGCCTCTAACCCATTAATTTACTCTATCTATTCTATATAAACTAACCATCACTTATTATTAAGCTATTAGTTTGATAGTCATCATAAGGCCTCAAACCATTAACCTAACCAATTCCGGATATGCCTTCACAATGAAACCACAAACAATTTTTCTTCACTAAATAGTCAACATCTACACCTAGATAAGAGCACAACTAAACCATACTTATCATTTAGTCAAGATTCATTCCTAGTTATCATAGGTGCATTAGTCATCACATAGGGAGGGATTACATGTTATCAAACTCACTTAGCTATCTATCAACCAATACCTCTTACTAGTTAGAAACCTAATTCTCTAAGTAAACATCTAAGCAACCCATGACATTACATACTATACATCAATATCACTAATCATTAACGATGCTAATTCCATTATCATCTTTAACCATTTACAACCATAATTACTAGTTACCATATTTTAATAAAACAAGGTCCACCAACTAGTATTCTAGGCTTCTAGCCATCAAGTAATATAGTAACTTTATATAGACAACTAGTTATCACATAACCCGCTTTAATATATGAAA
The DNA here is from genome assembly GCF_002878395.1 of Capsicum annuum. Taxonomy (NCBI): domain Eukaryota; kingdom Viridiplantae; phylum Streptophyta; class Magnoliopsida; order Solanales; family Solanaceae; genus Capsicum; species Capsicum annuum. The sequence continues at coordinate 125,416,452 of NC_061113.1, forward strand.
TCCCATAACATAACCATTTAGTCAAGCCAGGTAGATTTACTAAGTGAATCCTTAACTCTACACATTATTACACTTACCAATCAGTCTTAACTTAATATCTGACATATTCTACTTCTATTCATTATTTAGTCTTAAAAAGAGCCACGCTAACTAACTATTGATAATGGTAGAGAATTATCGATAACTTTCTAAGGAAAATGTCATAATCTAAGTGCACAAAAGGACTTAACCATTCAATGACATAACCATACATATATCAATATATTCATATATACTTATCTTATGTAACATCATCATAATATTAGTATATCATCCAGGTTTACCGGGCACCATCGTACATCAATACCTCTTTCGAATTTACCGGACATCATCATATCATCAATATATCCTCCAAATTTATAGGGCATCATTATAATATTAATACCTCTTTCAGAGTTACTAGGCATCACCATATAATCAATATATCCTATTGATTCACCAGGCATCATCAGAACATGATACCTCTTTTGGATTTAATGGGTATCATTATATCATCAATATATACTCTGGATTCACCGAGCATCATCTCATCATGAATGTATCCTCTGAATTCAATGGGCATCAATGCACCAATAATAATCTTTGTGACAACAACAAATACATACATATAGCCAAATCAAGAACAACAATCAATAGAGTATAAGAGAGGTAAGGAAATACATATCAAGGTACTTTACCATTAATCATCACCACTTTCATGAGCCGATGCATAGGCATGTTTATCCCAATGACATGAACAATCACCACCTTTCCAAGCTTAAAATAATTATTAACAAGTCAATTATAAGTCATATATGTGCCTTCTAGAATCCTTCTTCTGCCCACATGGTTCACACTACTAGGTCAAGGAATTCTTTTACAGAAATATTAGGTTGGTCATTAAGCTTGAATCATAATAAGAGTCATAACATAATTCAAGGCTCATAATGTAAACTAGCCAATAAATTAAGTGATAGCATAACCAGAGATTCAACTAACAAGACTTACCAACGCTATTCATATAATAACAACAAGATAATAAATCAAGTATTCACATCATCCAAACTTCGACAGCATACATAAAAGCTTTACCGGGCTTAGTCATCATATCACCAAAAGAATAATCTAGGCATTCATCACGTATCTAGGTCACTAAAGAAGTTACATAGTTCAAGCTTAAGATGGGTCAAGTTCAACTTCTAATAATCCCCAAAAGTTCTCTTTTACAAGTTTAACTTCTACAAGGAATTAGACTAAGTTATCTAAATCATGCCCTGAGGGATTAGTAATTCACCCTATTTTTATAGGATAATTCTTCTTTACGTGTTCCTCCTAACCCCAAGAATTTAATGTCATTCCACTACTAAGAATATCTAGGTCAAAATACCTTTACAATGAGTGGACAAGGTCACTTTCATCCATTAGAGCGACTAGAGTGTGCTCATGCTATTCATGAGAGTATAATTCCAACTAATCGAGGTGCCAGGCTATGAGTTAGCTATCCACATAAGGAGTTTTAAGACCTAAGCAATTCAACTAGTCCCAAATATTTCCATCTACCAATTTAACATCTCAGACCCCGCCTAATATTATCAAGATATCAAAATCATACAATAATGAATCTCAATCTAACTACAAGTAAGACTAACCTACCTTGAGGAAAAAATAGCTCACGAACCAATAATCTTCACATTCCCTTTCCTTGGAGGTTCTTCCTTGATCTAAACTATCTACAATATAATCTATGCATTATTAAGACAACAAAAACACCCATATTGCAGCATTGTGCTTCAGATCCAAAATGAGACCAAGCATACAAAGTGGTTCCCACATACAAAAAATGAGTTTCGAGACTAACTTATCGTTCAAATTCCATAGGGAGTTAGACCCTCAAGAAATTAGTGCAAAACAACTATAGTTGGGACTAAAATCAAGCCTCAAGCCGTTAGGGATTCTGGGTCTAATAAATAAAGAATTTAACAACAAAATTTAAAGGATTCATACCATTGATTCGTACCAAAACATGGTTACACAAGCTATTCAAGCTTCCAATCAACCCGCAAGACTCATTTTAAGAATTTTACACACTATTAGGATTTGCTCAAGAGGAAGGCACAAATGACTAAATTCTCGGTAAAGGCAACGTTTAAATTTCACTTGCCCAGGCCTCAGGATGTAAAAATGATCGTGGCTTATGCATTTGCACTCACCCACTACCACTGTGGTATCTCTCTACATTTCAGTTGATAGTTCAAACTTGGAATTGGATTTCAAGTTATGACCAATGCTTTAAGATGCATCCAAAATCCAATATGAGCAAATAAAATATGCAACTATATAGAATTCGATGCATTGGTGAAGTCAAATTTTCCATTTCATATCATTTTGCTGAAGTTTTTGCTTGACAGCCATGTGGTACCAATAAAGACTTAATGAAGAAATGATCCTAAAGATGAAACGAACTTCCAGACAATCGAACTATCAGTTCTAGTAAGTCAAATGACTTAGGGAAGCTATGAGTAATCTTTAACACTAAAAATAAGAAGAAACACAGAATAATTACTTGAAGGGTCATTACAGATATACTAAAAGTGCTTCACCAATGATCGTTAATATCAATATATTTTTTTCTCTCAAACCTTCCACTGAGGTGATTTTTGATTTTTGTCCAATCATATATACATAAATTTTTCACACAACAATTTGTGCCACTTTAAAAAACATTAATTATCAAGAATAAGCTAGCTTTACAATTTTTATCACCAGTCACATTTTCTACAAAAAAATAGATTATAATCAAATATGCATTAGAATTTATTTTATAAACTCATTACCATGCCTTACACTTGTTATAATATATGACCCATCTCAACAGTACTTTGAAGATTAAGAGTGTCTTCACTTTATTTTTCTTTCCTTTGATGAAGGATTCAGAAAATTTTTCAAATTAGGTTGCATGACAACCGTTTGCCCAAACCTTTAATACCAAATTGATGGTAAATATTACCTTATTTTTTTGAAAGACCATTTTGAGAGCCCATAATGTTCTTCATTTTTACTATAATGAGGATATTATAATTTGGTTCCTTCACACCCACATATATTAAATCCCTACATTCACATAAAAATGGAGCATATCAATGTGGCAATTTCATGACTTTTTATCAGTTGCCTTGGTCATTCATATAATTAAAATGCATTGGAGCCGGAACCCAATGTTTGACCATTAAAGGCATGTTTTAGGCCATAATTCGGTAGGACTCAAACCCAATACTTTATCATTATGTTGCATTGGGACTCTAACCCAATGTCTTAACATTAAACTAATGACATAATAAGCCAAGATAAAGTATGGTAGAGTACACCCTAAAGTATTTAAAAATTCTACCACTTATTATTGTATATGCAGGTCAATTAAACTTCAACAATGGAAAATTTGGACATAAATATAAATAAAATGTAAACATTATGTAAATTTAGCTGAAGTCATATATAAAAGAAATTATTTCTAGTTCATACTTTAAAATTGTGAACCAAAATTTTAACGTAATAGATAAATATTGGAATCAAACTAAGTCAATAGATGACTTCAAAAATATCTTTCTATTAAGAAAAAAGCCCACTACCATATTTAGATCAAAAATAATATATTCAGTTGGCTGTTTTACACACTTTGAAGAACACAATGACCTTGAAGGAGCCAAAACCAAAAGCTCATATCCATGTCTAGCACTTCAAAGTACAATATTTTGTTAGCATACCATTAATTTTATATGCATAACACTCAAAATATAAACAAATATGACATTGATACACAGAAAAAACATCAAAACTATTGAAATGATATCAATGCATCGCATAACTAGCAATATTAAAGAAAAAGAAACAAGGGAAAACCCCATTCTTTGTTCATACAATTTATCCAAAAACATAGAGTATAATGAATGTGCTACCAACAGAAGCTGAAAAAGATTAAAATATTTCTATTTCAAGATGATGGAATGAATTTAGAGTTTATGTTGATAACACATTTTAAAACTAGACTAAAAGAATAACAACATGAATTATAAAAGCAGAGAGAAAGAACAATAAAAGATATAATAGAAGAGAACTCTTATTCTTCTAATATTTTACAAGTGTTTTCAAGTATCTATATAATATGACATCTCAACCTCTATTTATAAAATTACATAGAGGAACATCAAAGGTTGTCATAACAATGACATTAACCCTGGAGAATGTGAGAATTAAGTGGTGTGAAAGATAAATGAGGAAATAGTGGAGGTGTGGGATATAACTACATATAATAAAGAAGAGTAGTAGGTAGATACATTTAGTGCACATCCACATTAATACTTCATAACGATTGGAATAAATATATGTTCTCATCATGAGCTTTAAAGAGGAATCACGAGTTAGAAGAATATAGAGAGTAAGTTATTTTCTTTGGTAAAATAAAGACTAGATTTACTTCTAGCATAAAAATATATCAATAACACCATAGTTATAAAACAGGAAGATATATGACTACATTGAGTTATCACATTTTTGTTCAATGATGTAATTTTGAGGTTAATTTGAATAGATGATTAGAGGCTAGGAAGATCATAATTATGTTATTAATCCCCATAAATCAACAAGTAGATAAACAAACTAGTAGATTAAGTCAAATACTTTACATGTGATCGTTAGAGAGTTCGTAATCAAAGATTGCTTTCATTGCATTGATCACATAAGAATATGATCTTTATTTGGTTAATTATTCACTAGTTATTTTTTTTTTAGTTTAGTTAATTTATACATACATCTTTGGGATCTACCACTTGAATACATGATCATCATTAGTTTAATTTACTAAATTTGTTAATCGATAAGATCCTGTGGATACGGTATCCAAACTTAAAAATTTTATAATAATTATATGATCGCATACATTTATGTGTACATTTTGATATAATAGTATGTCTAGTCTTATATTAATAGACGCTCTAAGAGAGCAGAGGAGAAGTTTCAGGTGGATCTCTTATGGTATTCTCCTGCACATTGGTGACCAATGTAGTTTTATTAAGAGTGTTAGAAGAAAGGATTAAACGTGTTGTGCTCTCAATAATTTAATGACATTTTTTAATTAATATGATAGATTAACGGTCTAATTTGTCTAAGGTGTAGTTCAAGGAATTTTTGGCTCAAAACTCGGGATATTTCCCCTAAATATACATTAGACCTAAAATAACAACAAGTGATAACCAAACTTTAAAACTTTTCCCTTACTCTCTCTTTCATACCCCTATCTCTCTCTCACTCTTAATCTCTCTAGAATCTTTTCCTTTTTTAGTTCCCCTCTCTCTTTTTATTTTTCATTTATTTGAATCTTCTATAATAGCAATAGAAAATTTAGATATAGCTATAACTAGGTTGCTCCCATTCCTTTTTTGCTTTTCTCTCATACTTACGTGTTTCTTTTACAAATTTGACCATGTTTTCAAAATTTTGAACTATGGACCTAAAGTAATGACAAGTTATAGACAAACCCTAAACCTCACCCTTACTCACTCTTTAGTCTCCCCTCTTCTCTCTCGCTTCTCTTATTCTATATTTCTTTAGCCTCTCTCTGCTCCTTCAAGGATATCATATTTTGAGTTACCCTGAATATATCATGGTTCTTAGAGCCACAAGTGACTCCAAGCTAACTCTTGACATGGCATAATACTAATTAAATTAAATTAATTGAGTAACTGTATGAAAGCTAAAGTATATACAATATCTAGACTAAAATGAAGACTGAATAAAATACCAATATTGAGAAAAGAATTGAGAAGTTGAATTGTCTAAATCTATGCTGGAAAAGCATCTACTACTGATGAGCTACTAGAACAAGTCCCCAACTAACTCTAAATACTAAAACTAAAAATAAAATAAAAGAGAAAACAATAGTAACTCCCATCCTCAGAGAAGAAGGACTCAGCCCTAGTAGTTGTTAAGGAGGTAATGGAAACTTCTTAAAATGGTGATAAAATTAAGCATCTAAATCAAAATCATAAGATATTACAATATAAAATAGTATGTGATCAGTAATTTGAATATACTGAGTATGTGAGTTTCATGATATGAACTTGGCCTTGACATGACAGGTATCCCAAGTCCACTATGAACCAGAGACCACCCCATTTGCCTACTCACACTAAACACAATATATCTAGCAACAAATTTATTTTGAATATATAATAATATAGAATAAGAAACAATAAGAATGTTCTAAAAATCCATAGTACCAAATCCAATCTACAAAAATCTATAAAGCATCTAAATTAATAAAAACTAATCTAAGCCAGGTGATGCACCTGTCAATAGCCAAAAAGGTAGCCAAATAAATTGTCTATGAAAAAAACTGGACCATGAAGTAATAGACCATAGGAGAAAGAGGATTACCATTTTAAGCTGACCAAAGAACAATACAAGTACCACCTATCATTGCATAAGAAAAGTAGAAGTGTCTTTGCTCCTGATATTATGTGGGGATAAGTGTACAAAGATGGTTAGTAAGTTGAGCCTTAGCATATTACTCAGGGATAAGGTGATAAAATAGTACCATGATCGATAGTTCAAAATTATTCAATACTAATGCACATAGTCATTTGCATATAATATTTATATATATATATATACATATATAACATGTCGAGATAGTAAATAGGGCTTGGCATGAACTTTAAGAGCCTAGTTTATGTAGCATAACTATTATAATAGTACCCATGGATTATATGGGCCCCAACTTTCACCCCGTGGTCCGGCCCCAATACGTGTAGCCGTATAGATCAGAGAATAATAATAAAATATATGCAAAGGGTACTCAAACCTATCGATCATACATTAATGGTGACATAAACACTCAATCAAAAAAATAATGACTTAAATACCCAGCCAGTTAGACTCCCACATCGGTAAATATGGTTTATAGTATTAGCCCTCTCTAGACATCCACTTTCGCGGCAAACTACACAACCCCCTTTATGTTAAATTAAAATTATTTAACACATAAACCATTTAGTAAATTAATCATGCATTTATTATGGCAATATCAAGTGGTATCGTCATACCAACTATAGCTTGTAAGCACATATCATTATGCCAAATCAAATAATTAGCCAGTTAGGACTTTAACCAACTAGCCAAAAAGACTCTAACATTCTAAGCAGGAATAAATCATTTGTCTAAAAGGGACTCTAACCCCTTAACCAATAGGAATCCAAAGTTCCAAGTCAGAACCAAATGACCTAGCCAAGCAGAACTCTAACCCATCGACCAATAGGAATTTGAATTTCTAAGTTCAAACATTCCATGACCCTCAAGACCTTTTCAAAACCATTGTATCCATTTTTTCAAGGCATTAGTTTAAAGTATTAGGAAAAACCAAAAGATTATCCACATTTCAAATCCAATCATGAAAGAGGGTTGAGCTTCTCATCAATTTTAATATCAAAATTCAATTATTTGGGGGAATCCACAATCCCCATTCCATTAAAATGCCCATGAACCCCAATGGAATTATAAACCATCAATTCAAAGCATAATTAATCCATAAAAACCATGGAAAAAAATTGAACAAATATTATCCAAAACCCTGAACCCATTAATCAAAACCCATATCAAAAAAATGTGAAAACTAAATCAATTCATGCAATAATTTAAAAAACAACTTTAGGAGGAGATATATATTCCTTAATTACCAAGAAATTTGAAGAAGAAACCATTCTTGATCCCTAAGACCAAAATCTTAAAAAATAGCTTTGTCTTTGAATGGGGAATTTGAGAGAAGAGAGTAGAGAAATCATTTTAGTAATGAGGGGTTATGGGGTCCCTTAGACTATTTATGTCATGGGTCTCAATTATGGAAAGAGTAATGAAATACCCTAGGAATAGGACTCTTGAAAAATTTCCTTGGTATTGGACTTTTAGACTTGGTAAGACTTAGGGCAACCATTCGTACCCTTGGATACGACTTATGGGATGGCTTGAGGATTAAATTGTATTCTAGGTAGTGTGATTGGCTTAATTTATCAACAAGGTATGACTCATATGTTATGAGTCATATAGAAAGATTTGAGGGGTACAAGGCAAGTTGTATAATGCTTGATTAGTATGGTCTTATGAATCTATCTATGGTATGAGATGAGGGTACATTTTTTTGCATTACTCGTACCCTTAGGTATGAGTTGAGTGGGAGAAGTCATATAGGAACTAGTGTATATAGTCTTGATAATGCCTTAGGTATGAGTTAGGGTACCACTCTTATACTAGGGTACGAATGACATAAGTTAGTAATACCCTACATTATGGCTAATTTTAATATAAGTCAAGCATAGTATGAATATTTCCTACTTCAAAACCCTTATATACGCATAATATATAAACCTTGGCCTTTTATAACACTTGTTAAAGAATTAAAACACTTCAAATATACTTTCAACCTTTCTCTTAAGTATTAGAGGCTAGGGTTTCTTTATGTGTTCTTCAAAAGGCTCATAGGTCACAATTTCTTCCATGAATCTTAATTTATAAGGTATGTTCTCTTCCGTAATTGTTAGTTTCAACTAAAGATATCGTTTTGTATAATGTTTTCATGAATTTAATGTTGTATGATTTTAGGTTTCCAAGTATGATTTGGGGTTTCTGGTTATAAATGTTTGGTTATACTTTTTCAATTTTTTAATTATTATTTTATATGTATTAATGGTGGGTTTGAAAAATTTGTTGCATGGGAATAATTCTTTGGTAATGGACTTTGGTTTTGGAAATACTACGTCCCTAATGTCTTTGATAAAATTCCTATAACAATGCTTATATTATAATATTGGGTTTTAGTGGAACTTATGCATGGTTTAAACTTTTTAATGGAACCCTAAATGAATGAATAATTTAAATGGTTTTAAATGGATTGGAAAGGCCTTAGTGGCCATGGTTTTTGATTAATATAATCTATGGGTATGTGTAAACCCCTTGAACTGAAAAAGGTTTGGCTAAGGCCAATATTAGAATATTATAGTTAGTATGATGATACCACTTCAACTAGCCTTGGTTAATACTAATAGAATGATGGTTTGGTTCGAAAATGGTTTTAATTGGACTTAAAGAAGGTGGTGTGTATAGAAAAGCCATGAAATATGGAGGTCCCACAAGGATAGAAACTGGAAACTCATCTTTGTATATGTGAGGTTTGGTCGTAGTGACCATGTGGATGATGTCATACTTTATACTATGGGGAATGTACTGGTCATCCCCAATTTTAGTCCCTGGTCAAGCGGCTTCATGCACTAGGGCCTTTTCAGTAGGGGAAGCTGAACCTATATAGCCCATGGGTGTTTTAGGATGGTAGAGCTACACAACATAGGTAAATATTTTAAATGCATCCTAAACTCGATTCCCTTTCCCAACATAGTTATGTATATGTGTGTGTATGATTGTTTAAATTATGGATGGTTTTACTTGGTTTTTCTAAATAAAAATATTTTATCCTTATCATGAGTGCATGCAAGCATTCAACCACTAACCCATCTTTGAGCAACTATATCCCCATGCAATACAGGAACCAACCATTCTACTCGTCCTACTTAGCTATTGGACTTTGGGATTAGTTTTTAGATTAAAGTGGTGAGCTTCCATAGTTTGGAAGGCATCTATTTTATGTCATGGATTACTTTATGTACTTTTATCTTTTATAGAATCAGTTTATGGCTATGTCGGGGACATGTCCCAACTAGGTACTTTTGGTCTAGTTTAGAGGCTTTGTATGGACAACTGTGGACTTGCGTATGGTATAGATTGTTATGATTTATATATATATGTGTTATTATCTTGGTTTTGATATATGGTTTTGGCTTTGTTATTGTTTTTTTTGGATGGTTGTTTTCGATTATTAGATTGATCGAATTTGTTGGGTTGGCCTTAGATATAGGCTTATCCCAAAGTCACCATATTATTGATACATTATCTTTTTATATATTGGGAGTTCATCCGATTTAGGGTTTAGGTTGGTTAGTTGGGTTAGGTATTGGGTGTGTTTTCTGGTCCCAGATGGATTTAAGGTTACCCATTACGACATGGGCCCGGTTAGGGTTGTGTCAAGTTAGTATCAAAGCTTTAGGTTTTGGTGTCATGGGGTGTTTACAAAGTCATGTTAAGGAGAATCCTTCTTATGAAAGTGTTGTGCACCACACTCAAAATAAGGAGGCTACAAGATATCTAGGAATATTTCACGTTCTTGGTTTTTCTACTTTCATACTATGGAGACTAAGGTCTTGAAGTCTTCTCTGAATCTTCTTTGGTTCACTTTTCGGATCATGTGTTCTTAATGATCCAATATTTTTGGAAACTCACTTCTCCCACTTGAGAATGACATCGATATATCTAGTCCAATTAATAGGGCACAAGCCCATAAGAGGTTATAGCTTCTGGTTTTCCCTGTTGAGTCCCACCTATCTCTACTGACCCTATCTTAAAAGGTGGTACTCATACTCGGTTACCTCAATGAGAGGTTACTAATGCTGAGTTTTGACATTTTATTAATTTATTGACCGAAATATTGACAACTCTATCACGCTGGTCCAATCTTATTGGTATAGGGTGGAATGTGGTAAGATTGGAAAATAGCCAAGGTAAGAGGTTTTGGTCTTCTAAACAAATGGGAGGCCAATGGTACATTGGTAAGTGGTTTGAGAGAAATAGTTTGGTGGGTCCTAACTCTTATTCCATGTCTTCTGTTCCCTACCTTGATTTATTGGGGGGTAGGTATTTTCATGTTGGTAAATTCCTTTGGGGAACAAGGTACCCATTCTTGGGCCAATCCATATCATCTTATTTTCTTTATAGATTTTATGGTCAGTTGCACCATAGTTGTTTTAAAAAAGGAAGGAATTTGTGTTTTAGTTGTCGTGCCCCATAAGGGTTGCCATATGGGCATATAGAGTATTGGTTGCTACTTCTAGCTCCGACATTGGTTGGAATCTTCTTAGTGTTCTTACTATTCCTCGGGTGTTCGAGGCAACTTTTAATGTTGACATTGGTGTATTGAAGATCCTTTTCCTTGTGTTTGACTCAAATATGGTGAATTTCGATGTCATTGGGGAATGGATTGGTTGTACTCGTGATATGCCTTATTAGGCTTTCGATCCATAATTTAGGCTCCTTGGTAAGTCGGTTATGTAATTGGAGGGAGGATTCTTTCCTAGCTATTAAGGGCAAAGGTTATTTTATATCTTAGAACTTGGAGATTTGTCTACAAAGAGGTGTCTTTATTATTTAGTCCAGGTTAAAGATTTTAACTGAAAAGGTATTTATCTGGTGCATGAATTTCTTGGGGTTCTTAGTGACGACCCTTATGATGTATTTCTAATTAGAGGTTGGATTGGGGTTGGTCTTGTTTTGGACATTTGTCCAAATTTCTATTCCTTCTTTATAGAACTGTTTCGGTGTAGTTAAAGGATCTAAAAAAGAAATTAAGGGATCTCTAAGATGAAGGTTTTATCAGTCTTTATGTTCCTTTATTGAGTGTTTATGCTCGTGCATAAATAGGGGGATTGGTTTTCCCTGGAATAGATAGGTTGTTGGTGGGTGACTTAGTAATTAGGAGTGTCCTCCTTGTGGGGTGGACCTTATATGTATATTCCATTCTATATGGGGTATTTTCAAAGTATTGAGTAGTGTTTTGTAGATCCTAGGCTCGAACCTAGATACTTGATCTTAATAAAGGTAGCATGTTATCTCGGGGATAGCAATGCAGGAGTTGCAGGGCTAAATTGGCAGGTTGGATAAGGTTGATGACTTAAAGAATATAATAATGGTAAAGTGGTGACTTGTAGATCTAACATTCAGGATTAATAGATGGATTGGGGGGTGGGGGATAAGTCATTACATAGGATAGATCATGGAACTTTCATATATCTTTGTCCCTATACTTATACTTTATTGTTGCTATGAACTTGGTTATTAAATTTATGATTTTGATTGTGGGTTTTGCTACAATTGAGGTCATTGAAATAATTACTCATTTAAGTAATTTTCCATTGATTATGATGCATTCTCATGCTTTACAAATGTTTATGAACAATATAGGATGCATGGGAATGGTAAATGAATTTAGGGGTACTATGGATTTCCCAATTACTTAGTTTTAGTCTTGGAAATTATATGTCCTTAAAATTACATGTAAAATTGCCATTAAATATGATTTTATCACATGGTTTGGCTATTCTTGAATCTTTGTAGTGCATAAATGGGTAAGGGAACATGAATTTGTATTTGTTGGATTCAAATGATTTTGAAAAAGCCTTGGTTTCCATGTACTGGTTTTTAATGGTTTTGCTTTAAATGGAAACCTTGGAGTCAATTTGTCTCATGGTTTCTGCATGTATATGTTGGGTTCTAGGTAGCATTCGCATGAATAAGGTTTAGGGTATAGGAGAACCAAGCATCCCTGGTGTACATCTTCGGTGACGCCTATTAAAGTGGAGTGTTGTGCTTGTAGGAGTAATGGGGTGAAGGTTGATGGTTAGTCTAAAAGTTTCCTTTATCAGTTGACTTCAATGAGACTTTGAGTTGGATATTCTCGTGATACCCCTTTATCTCTGTTAATGAGGGTGCTCTACTAGTGTTGTTGCATTCTTATAACACTTATGACTAAGGTTCACATTTGGTATTCTCCATGTTCTCTAAATATGATTTTTAACTTAGATTGCATTGCTCCTCGTATGTATGGTTGTGTTTCTCTTGGTGTCCTATCTAAGGACTCCTTTGACAGTCTAGTTTGTCGGGATGTTTTTTCATTTATGGTGAAGGTGGTGACTATGAAGTATCATGTCTTGTTTTGGGAGTCTTTGTCTTTTCTTTGGTGGCATGGATAATTTTTGTAATTTTGTCCCTGAAACGACTGTTCTTCTTATTCTAGGGTGGTACTGAATTGGATAATATTGTGATGTTTCAAATCAAGAAGTGTAGAAGTCCCTAAGTGGGGAAGAGTCTAGGATGACAACTAGAGTTAAGGTTTTAGAGGGTGCGGTAAGGTCGCTGTTATAACAAATGGTTAGGAAAGGAATAAGTGGTGAAAATCCTTGTGGAAATGATAAAGGTGCTAGATCTTTTGATGGATAGTCATACCATAGGTATATAAGAGATAGCCCTAAAAGTTATAATTAGTAGATATACCCATAGTTGTGTTGGGTACCATAGAGGTTGGTAAATTCTTTTAGGGAACAAGGTGCCTATTTTTGGGCCAATGGGGCCCAATCTATATCATTTTATTCTCTTTATAGATTTTATGGTCGGTCGCACCATGGTTGTTTCAAGGAAAAGAGGAATTTGTTTTTTAGGTGTGGTCAATTGGGTCACACGCAATGAGAGTGCCCTATAAGGGTTGCCATTTGGGGATATAGAGTATTGGTTGCTGCTTCTATCTTTGACACTGGTTGGAATCTTCTTAGTGTTCTTACTATTCCTCGGGAGTCCGAGACAACTTCTAATGTTGACATTGGTGTATTGAAGATCCTTTTCCTTATGGTGTGTATAGTTTACTTAATTTGGGGTCTCTTTTCTTGTGAACCCATTTGTGGTTGTGTATTTCAGTCTCAAGGTGACTTTAGATTCTTTTCTTCTTTTATTTTTACGCTGGTAGGTAACTTTATGATTGCTAAAAGAGTCTATAAGGGGTGTGTTGTATCTGATGGTAATAAAAAGGGTTTTGGTGAAATTGTTTGACTTAAATATGGTGAATTTCGATGTCATTTGGGAATGTATTGTTTGTACTTGTGATATACCTCATTAGGCTGTCGGATCCATAAAGGTTGTCTTTAGGCTCCTTGGTGAGTCGATTATGTAATTGGAGGGTGGATTCTTTCCTATCTATTAAGGGGAAAGGTTATTTCATATCTTAGGTTTACAAAGAGGTGTCTTTATTATTTAGTCCAGGTTAAAGATTTTAACTCGAAAGGTATTTATCTGGTGTATAAATTTCTCGGGATTCTTACTAATGAACCTTATGATGTCTTTCTAATTAGGAGGTTGGATTAGGGTTGGTCTTGTTTTGAACATTTGTCCAAATTTCTATTCCTTCTTGATAGAATCATTTCAGTGGAGTTAAAGGATCTTAAGAAGAAATTAAGGATCTCTAAGATGAAGGTTTTATCAGTCTTTATGTTCCTTTGTTGAGTGTTTATGTTCTTCCACAAATAGGGGGATTAGTTTTCCCTTGAATGGATAGATTGTTGGTGGGTGACTTAGTAATTGGGAGTCTCCTCCTTCTGGGTGGATCATATGTTTATATTTCATTCTATATGGGGTATTTTAAAAGTATTGAGTAGTGTTTTGTGGATCATAGGATTGAACCTAGTTACTTGATCTTGGTAAAAGTAGCATGTTAGCTTGAGGATAGAAATGCAGGAGTTGCAGGGGTAAATTGGTAGGTTGGATGAGATTGATGCCTTAAGGAATACAAAAATGGTAAAGTGATGACTTATAGATCTAACATTCAGGATGAACAGATGGATTGGGGGGGGGGGAGGTTAAGTCATTAGATAGGATAGATCATAGAACTTTCACGTATCTTTGTCCCTAAACTTGTACTTTATTGTTGCTATAAAATTGGTTATTAAATTTATGATTTTGAATGTGGGTTTTGCCAAAATTGAGGTCATTGAAATAATTACTCATTTAAGCAATTGTCCATTGATATGACATATTTTCATGCTTTACAAATGTTTATGAACATTATGGGATGCATGGGAATGGTAAATGAATTTTTGGGTACTATGAATTTCCCAATTACTTGGTTTTGGTCTCGAAAATTATATGTCCTCAAAATTATTTGTAAAATTGCCATTGAATATGATTTTATCACATGGTTTTGCTATTCTTAAATCTTTGCATTGCATAAATGGGTAAGGGAACATGAATTTGTTTTTATTGGATTCAAATGATTTTGAAAAGGCCTTGGCTTCCATGTATTGTTTTTGAATGGTTTTAGTTTAAATGGAAACCTTAGAGTCCATTTGACTCATGGTTTATGCATATTTATGTTAGGCTCAAGGTAACATTCGCATGAATAAGGTTTTGAATATAGGAGAACCAAGCATCCCTGGTGTACCTCTTCGGTGACGCCCATTAGAGCGGAGGTTTGTGCTTGTAGGAGTAGTGTGGTGAAGGTTGATGGTTAATCTAAAATTTTCCTTTGTCAATGGACCTCAATGAAATGTTGAGTTGCATATTCTGGTGATACCCTTCTATCTTGGTTAATGAGGGTGTTATACAAGTGTTGCTGCATTCTTATAATACTTATGCCTGGCGTCCACTTTTGGTATTCTCCTTGTTCACTAAATATAAGTTTTGACTTAGATTGAATTACTCATCGTATATGTGGTTGTGTGTCTTTTGGTGTATTATCTAAGGACTCTTTTTACGGTCAAGTTTGTTGAGATGTTTCTTCATTTATGGTCTAGGTGGTGACTATGAAGTATCATGTCTTGTTTTGGGAGTCTTTCTCTTTCCTTAGGTGGCGCGGATAATTCTTGTAATTTTGTCTCTTAAATGAATCTTCTTCTTGTTCTAGGGTTGTACCGACTTGGATAGTATTGTGATGTTTTGAATCAAGAAGTGTAAAAGCCCCTAAGTGGGGAAGAGTGTAGGGTGACTACTAGAGTTAAGGTTTTGGAGGGTGCCGTAAGGTCGTTGTTATAAGAAATGGTTAGGAAAGGAATAGGTGGTTAAAATCGTTGTGGAAATGATAAAGGTGCTAGATCTTTTGATGGATAGTCATACTGTAGGTATATAAGCAATAGGCCTAAAAGTTGTAATTGGTAGATATACCCATAGTTGTGTTGGGTACCTGAAAGGTTTGATAAGGCATGGTTTTAAGAACTTCCTTCATGGATTCGTAGTTGTATGGGTTTTGGTGTTCAATTATAGGTTAGGGGTCTTGGTTATAATTATAGGATATGGTTTTGTCCATGTCCTTTTACATATGGTCTTTGTATAATAGAGATGGAAACAAAGTAGTATTTCAAGATAAATGTAAGGAGTAGAGCCCGGTGGCCAAAGTTAACTTCTTTTTTTTGGGATAGGCTTGAACATGTAAGTGGTGGTGTATAGTTATACTCAAACTTTTGTTTTGTTTTTTCTCAGTAAATTCTAGGTTGAATTGGACTTGCTTTTTAGCATGTGTCCATTCATTCGATAATCTATGTATTGTATGGAGGTAAGGTGTGGATGGTACTTAGTTGGTTGGTTTCTTTGGGTTGTATCAGTATCTGAAATTCCTATTTCTTTAAGGGGGTCCTGATGATGATTCTTGAATCGGTATGTTTGCTGGTTCAAAATTAAAGGTGTGGCTTCGGTAAAGGTTCCATGGTGAAACCAAAAGTTTAAGAAAGCCCTTTATGTTGCAGAGGAGGATATGGAGTCCGAGTATCTATGTTGGTTCTTTTTTCTGGAAAATAATGAGTAAAGTATGTGTTTAGCAACACGTCCTTGTTTTCTTACTTAGTTAGAGATTGGAATAGAGGTCTTGGGGTGTAAATCATTTTTCCATTATGTAATGATCTTGTCAGCCTGGTCGTGTGTCCTTGCTTCCTATTTTGGTTAAGGAAAAATTTGATGGTTGTTAATGTGTTATCTCGTCCTTGTCCCTTGTTCTTACCCATCACTTGAGGATGAATGATCTTAGTGGGGAGACTGAGACACCTAAGGAATAGGACCTTTGCCAAATTTTCTTGGTTTTAGACTTTTATACTTGGTATGACTCAAGGGTACTATTTATACCCTTGGATACAATTTGTAGGGTAGCTTGAGGGTTCAATTATATGCTATGCAATGTGCTTTGCTTAGTTGCTGCCCAAGATACTACTCATTAAGCTATGAGTTATAAAGAAGGATATGAGGGGTACAAGGCAGGTCGTATGATGCTTGATTGGTATGGTCTTGCTAAACTGTTCATGCTACGAGATATGGGTACAGTTTGGTTAATCACTTATACCCTTAGGTATGAGTTAAGCGGGTGAAGTTGTATAGGAACCGTGTGTAGGGTTTTGGCAAGTTCTTGGGTACGAGATAGGGTACCACTCCTACCCTAGGGTATGGATGTCATGGATTAGTCGTACCCTACATCATGGACTAGTTTAATTTTAAGTTAATGGTAGTCTGAACATTTTCTACTCCAAAACCCTTTTGTCCTCATGCTATATAACCTTTGTTGGACTTCCATAACACTTGTTAAAGGATTACAACACTCCAAATACACTCTCAAACTAACTTTTTAATATTGGAGGCTAGGGTTTCTTCATATGTTCTTCAAAGGGCTCATAGGTCAAGATTTCTTTCCTGAATCTTCATGTATAAGGCATGTTCTCTTATCTAATTGTTAGTTCCAACTAAAAGCATGGTTTTGTACAATGTTTTCATGACTTGAATGTTGTATGATTTTGGGTTTTCAAATATAATTTGTAAGTTTTAGTTATAAATGTTTGGTCATGGTTTTCCCATGTTTTAAATATGATTTTATATGCATTAATGGAAGTTTTGGATAATTGGTTGCATAGGAATGGGTCTTTGGTAATGGACACTGGTTTTGGAAATACTATGCCCCCAATGTGTTTGATAAAATGCCTATAACAATGCTTTCCCTATTATATTGGTTTTTCAGTGGAATTTATGCATGTTTTACACTTAGTGATGGAACCCTAATTGATATGAATGGTTTAAGTAGTTTTAATGGATCAAAACAGCCTTGGTGGCCATAGTTTTAGTTTAATATAATCTATGATTAATTGAAATCCCTTGATCTAAAAAAGGTTTGGCTAAGGACAATACTTGCAAGTTATAGTTTGTATGACGATGCCATTGCTAATCGCCTTCATTAATAATAATGTAATAATGGTTTGGTTGGAAAATGGTTTTAATTGGGCTTTAAAGAAGGGGGTGTGCAGTAAAACTGAGGAAGGTGGAGCTCCTAACGGGATCGAAACTGGAAAATCATATTTGTCGATGTGAGGTTTGGTCCTAGTGACTGTGTGAACCATGTCACACTTTATATTTTGGGGGATGTACTACTCATCCTAGGTTTTCTTCCCTGTTAGTATGGGTTCATGCACTACGACCCTTTCAGAAGGGGGAGTTTAACCCATATAGCCCATGGGTGGTTTAGGACGGCAGAGCTACACAACCTAGTTATAGGTTTTAAATACATGCTAAACCCAGTTCCCTTTACCGTCATAGTTATATATTTATATGTATGGTTTTATACATTATCGATGGTTTTACTTGGTTCTTATAAATGGAATTATTTTATCCTTATCCTAAGTGCATTCTAGCGTTCACTCGCTAACCCATCTTTAGGTGGATGTATTCCCACTCGATGCAGGAACCGCCTATTCTACTCCTCCTGCTTAGCTATCGGACTTTGGGATCAGTTGTTCGATTTAAGTGGTGAGCTTCCATAGTTCGGAAGGCATCTATTTCATGTCATGGATTATTTTATGTACTTTTGTCCTTTTTAGACTCAATTATGGCTATGTTGGGGGCATATCCCGACTAGGTACTCTTTGATCAAGTTTAAAGGCTTTGTAAAGACAATTATGGACTTAGGTATGGTATAGATTGGTTATGATTTATATATATACATTGGGTTATTATCTTGGTTTTGATCTAAGGTTTTGTCTTGGTCATTAGTTAGTTTGTATAGTTGGTTTTGGTTATTGGGTGGATCAACTTGGTTTGGTTAGCCTTGGATATGGGCTTATCTCAATGTCACCACATCGTTGATACATTATCTTGTTATATATTTGAAGTTCATCTGACTCAAGGTACTGGTTGGTTGGTTAGGTTGGGTATTAGGGTGGTATTTGGTGCCCGATGGACTTGAGATTGCCCATTACGACAAGGCCCCGATTTGGGTCGTGTCAACCATGTTACGGATTATCAGAGTGTCCATTAAATTTAAGAAAAATGGGTAGAATGGTTAACCCAAGTGACGGTCTGTGTCGGACCGTCATACCGCTGACGGGCTGTCAACTTGGTCCTCAGTATGAAGCAGAAAAAGGACTTTGAAGTAATCAAGTGACGTTCCAAGTGATGAAACATCAGTCCATTAACGGTCTGTCAACTTGACCATCAATCCTTAAACAGAATGAAGCATCTTGGGACTCACAATGATGGTCCAAGTGACGAATAGTCAGGCCACTAACGGGCTGTCAACTTGGTTGTCAACCATGAGGAGGCAATACTGAAGTTCGATATTTAAATCCCTAGTACCTGGAAACATATAAATACCTAGTCTAGGCTAAAATTAGGTATCTTTCATTCATCTTTTATCCATTTTTAAACTTTTGAAACAACTTGTAACCTATTATTCTGTAAGAAAGAGCTGAAATTATGGATCTAAACATTTTATTCACTATTCTTCTTTGGAGATCAAGATTAATTCGTTGGATCTTTTTGTAAATAATTTTCTAAATTATTTATGAAAAATATAATGAAATCTTTTTCTTTTTCTATGGTTTGTGGTTAAAGCTGCCAAACTAGGGTAATGGGAACATTGATGTGATTGGTTGTTTAGGGTTGTGAGATTGCCTGAGATCTGTAACTAATTACAATTGTATAAAATCCTCTACATTATTATCTCTTTATGGGTTGCAAACTTGAAGGGTGAGCCCAAGAACACCACTTGCTTGAGTAGAAATGTGTGTGTTGGGAACATAGGAAATTTACAAGGATCTCAAAGGCTTTAACCTTTGGGTTAAGGGTTAATTTCTTAACCGGATTAACCCACTGGAGAAATAAATTGAACATAACGATAATTATTTAAGTTTGAGATAATTAAAGTGTAATCATCTATTAAGGTTGAGAAACAAATAGATGAACTTTTGAGTTCAATAATTCTTGCAATTGGAATTTTTTACGTATGAATCTGGGATAACTAACAACCTTGACTGTTGTAACATCTAAGTGAATACAATCATAGTTTATTCATTTTCATTGAATCAAACCCTACAAGTATACTCATTAATTGGGACATGATTTACTACAAGCATACTTCACTGTTAATAAACAACCCCCCTTAACTCCGGAACCTTCGATCAACTGTCCATTAAAAATCTTGACAATTATTTTGCACAGTACTCCCTGTGGAATTCGACCCCAACCTAGTTGGGTTCTATATTTGAAGACGATCGCTTACGCTTCCAAATTAAAGTTGTAATTTGGGCGTATCAAATTTTGGCTCCATTGTTGGAGAATACGGTTGTCAATTAAGTTTATGAGTGTTAATTGGCATTTGGTCGAGTTCCTAATTTTACCTTTATTTGTTGTTTTTGTTCATTATAGGATCCTTATTTTTTATGCCATGTATGAGGATGTCAGTAGAACCATTATTATGATATCATCCAGAACCTCAATTAGTTGGCAGAATGGAAGATCAACAAGAAGTAGATAGATTAGCTACTTTGGCTAGAGATCAATTGAATAAAAAAAATCATGGTCAACCAGCTCGTGATCCTTACTAAGTTGAGGAGGACCTGGGAGATGACGATCTGATTGAGCTTGTAAATAGGATGCATGCTGAAAATGTAGCTGCACTAGTGAATAGAAATCGGTTATCTAGAGGAAGGGCAAACCGCCAACTGCTATCCAGTTTACAACTAATAAGGAAGATGGCACTAATTTGGATGAGGTTGGTACTACAGTAGAAACTATTCCACCTCCATTAGCACCAGGAGAAAAGTTTGACATCACAAGCACTACGATACAGCTGCTGAACCTCAAAGGGTTCTTTGGTGGACTTCTAGGGGATGACCCAGACATGAATTTGGTAAAGTTCATCAACATTTGCAAATCTTTTCACAACCTTGGAGTTGGACAAAATGCAATTTGTCTATGGTTATTACCATTACCTCTATCTGGAGAAGCAACAATGTAGTTGAATGAGTTGGTTCCCGATTCTATAACAAATTGGAGCCAATTGAAAGGTGCTTTCCTAGTAAGGTTCTTTCCACCATCCATGATATTACAGTTAAGGGACAAAATTACTAACTTTAGGCAGTTACTGAGTGAAACACT
Source organism: Capsicum annuum (assembly GCF_002878395.1). Lineage (NCBI taxonomy): Eukaryota > Viridiplantae > Streptophyta > Magnoliopsida > Solanales > Solanaceae > Capsicum > Capsicum annuum. Next base: position 125,437,560 of record NC_061113.1, read on the forward strand.
CCATGAGACTTGGATTAGATTCAAGAAGAAGTTAACATAGTGTCTTAACCACTAGATGACCGATGGGCATTTGATAGAGACATTCTAAACAGCTTTACACTCCATCACTAAACCAACTGTGGACAATGCTGAAGGGGGAGCTTTCATGGACATCACTTTCACTGAGGCTGCAAATATGTTGGAGCGATTGACTAAGAAAAGTAGAGCTTGTCATACCAGGGATTCTATGGTAGCAAGCCCCACTGCGTCGAGTGGTATAAAAGCTGAAAAATTTATGAGAGAGGAAGAAAGAGATAAAGCAATGGCCCATATGAAGAACAGATGGATTTTCATACTAAGAAATTGCTATCAGGAAAGACAGAAAAGGTGAAGGTCGTAGGGTCACAAAGTAGGGGAGTTGAGTTTGATTCTAAGGAAGAGGTTAACTAGCTGAACAATCAGGGTCATTTGCGATAGTAAGACTCTTCCCCAGAATTGTGATCAAGGGAGTTGGACAAATAAGAACGATAGCAGTGGATTGTACATGCCTCCTGGAAACCATGAAAATATTGCTACTAACTCGTGTAAGATATCCATGGAAGACATGATGGAGAAGTTATTGAAAGTGGCAGAGTAGACTAATGCCGGTGTGAGAATAATGAAAAGTGACTTGTCCTCTATTAGTCAGTTGGTCGATTCACATTCAACCTCTATAAAGCAGTTGGAGTAGCCCATGAACCAACTTTCAGAGGAACTTAATCAGAATAAGAATGGTACATTGCCGAGTAAGATAGTACAAAACTCTCAGAATGATGGTTCTTGTATAGTGAATACGACATGCAATAGTAAAGTATTATTGGGCCCTTCTGTGGGAAATCCTTTGATTAATAATGGTAGAGTTGGATGAATAAGAAGAAGAAGACCGTCTAGTGGACTCTGAGAAGCTGGATAATGATCATAATCCATCTAATCATCAATAGCCTGATGAGTTGGAAAAACATATAGGAAAGGATAGAGAAGCTGTGGTTAAAGTAATTCAAAATTCACTTCCTCAGTTTCCTCATCGATTCAAGAAAAAGGCTCATCGATTCAAGAAAAAGGTGGATGACACAAAATTTAGAAATTTTATGGCAATGATGAAATAGTTAACTATGAATATGCCTTTTGTGGAGGCACTACATCAAATGCTTGGCTATGCTAAATTTATGAAGGATTTTATCACAAAAAATGAGGTCGATGAGCTATGAATCGGTGGAAAATCTTCACCATTGTAGTAGTGTATTTCCAAAAGATCCCTAGTGCAAAAAAAAGAAGATCCTATGTACCTGTGTACTATTGGATCGCTGGATTTTGTGAAAGCCCTGTGTGATGTTAGTGCAAGTATTAACCCGATGATACTTGAATTTTACAAGAAGTTGGGAATGGGAGATCCCAAACCTACTAACATGACACTTGTGATGGCAGACAGATCAGTGAAGCGGCCAGTTGGTATATTATATTATGTGCTTATGATAGTGCCAAGTTTTATTTTTCTGTTGACTTTGTGATCTTGGATTCCGAGGTGGACTTCGAGGTACCCATAATCTTTGGTAGACCTTTTCTCGCAACTAGGAGTGTGTTAATTGACTTGTGGGTAAATGAGCTATAGTTTAGGATCAATGATAAGGTAGTCCGATTTGATGTTTGTCAGTTGATAAAGCAACACAAAGAGATGAGTGTATCTTCCATTGTCGATGTATTTTATATAGATGAGTAGGACGTATCGATAAAAGAAAAATTTGTTGTTAAAACTTTGGCCGCGGTATTGATAAACTTTGATAGTTAGGGTATTGATGAATATGGAAATAGTATGTGCCCTGACGGGAATGGGATCATATTCATATGCTCCCAAGAAATTAGATTTGGACTCAAAAAATCGTCCAACACAACCGACTACGCCATCTATTGATGAGACACCGGTGTTGGAGTTGAAGAAGTTGCTAGACCATCTACGGTATTTGTTTCTAGGCAGTGAAAACACCTTACCTGTGATCATTGCAGCAGACTTAGGTGAGCAAAAGGGGGATGCCCTTATCTTTGTGCTTAGGAGATATAATAGGCCCATAGGATAGACAATTGCTGATATTATTGGTATTTCATCAGGTATCCGCACTACAAAATTTAGCTAGACGTAGAGTGCGCACCAATTATTGAGCATCGATGTAGATTGAACCCACTGATGCAAGAAGTAGTTAAGAAGAAAATTATTAAATAGCTTGACACAGAGGTAGTGTACCCCATCTCCAACAGTAAGTGGGTAAGTTCGATGCAATGTGTTCCAAAGAAAGAAGGCATGACTATAGTTGCTAATGAAAAGAACTAGTTGATTTCACTTAGGCCAGTGACTACGTGGCAAGTGTGTATAGACTATCGGAGGTTGAATTCATGGAAATTAAAGGATCACTTCCCAATGCCCTTCATGGATCAGATACTTGATCATTTGGAATGAAAGGGATTGTATTGCTTCTTGGATGGGTATTCGAGATACAATCAGATTTTGATTGCCCTAGAAGATCTGGAGAAAATAACATTTACATGCTCGTATGGAACATTTATATTCAACCAAATGTCGTATGATCTATGTAATGTACCAGCTATATTCCAATAGTGCATAAGTTTATCTTCTCCGACATAGTGGAGGACATCTTAGAGGACATTATGGTGGGATATCGAATTTTAGCCAAGGGGATTGAGGTTGACTGGGCAAAGGCAAATGTGATAGAGACACTACCCACTCCTATCTCATTGAAGATAGTTTGTTGTTTCTTGGGGCATGCTGGATTCTACCGATGGTTTATTAAAGAGTTCTACAAAATTGCAAATCCACTGTGCAAGCTATTGGAGAAAGGGGCTAAGTTTGTATTTGATGATGAGTTTAGGAAGGCATTTGAATTCCTTAAAGAAAAATGGGTGGCTACCCATGTTATTGTTGCTCCAGACTAGTCTAGGCCATTCGAAATCATGTATTATGCAAGTGGAGTGGATTTTGGGGCTATGCTTCGCCAGAAGAAAGAGAAATTGTTTCACCCTATTTACTATGTGAGTAAGGCATTGAATGGGGCGTAGAAGAATTACACTATTACTGAGAAGGAACTTCTCGAAGTTGTCTATGAATTTAAGAAGTTTTATGCTTCCTTGCTGGGAACCAAGGTGGTTGTTCATACAGACCACGCTTCTTTGAGATATTTGATGGCAAAGAAGGATGCTAAGAAAAGGCTAATCAAATGGGTGTTGTTTCTTCAAGAGTTTGACTTTGAGGTCAAAGAAAAAAAAGGATGCGAAGATCAGTTCACAGATAACCTATCCAGGCTGGAGGGAGATAAAAAATGTGAAATTAATGATGCATTCCCTAATGAGCAAATCCTTACTGCTATGCTTGAAATGGTCCTTGGTACGTGGACTTTGCCAACTATGTGGTAAGCCATCATATTCCTAAAAATCTTTCTTTTCATCAGAAAAAGAAATTCCTCCATGATGCCAAAAGGTACTTCTAGGATGAGCAGTATCTATTAAGGCATTGTATTGATACTACTATCAGAAGATGCATCCCAGAAGTTGACATGCTAAATATTCTTGAAGCCTGCCATTCCTCCATAGTTGGGGGACACCATGCAAGTGATCATACTGTTATTATTGTCCAACCTTGTTAAAGGATGCATAAAAATTTGTGATGATATGTGAACAATGTCAGAGGTAAATCCCAATTTCAAAGCACCATGAGATTCTCATGACGAAAATGCTTGAGGTTTAATTTTTTGATGTTTATGGGATTATTTCATAGGGCCCTTCTTCAGTTCCTATGGGTTGAATTTGATCTTGGTTGTTGTATATTATTTATCCAAATGGGTAGAAGTTATTGCTCTAGCTTACAACAAAGGTAAGAGAGTGGTTTCTTTCCTCAAAAAGATAATCTTCTCTTACTTTGGAGTACCACGTACTATCATAAGCGATGGAGGATCTCATTTTTGCAACAAAGTATTCTGGGCTACATTGGAAAAATATATGGTGAAATAACATAAGGTAGCAACCCCATACCACCCACAGACTAGTGGAAAAGTGGAGATTTTAAATCAGGAGATAAATTTTATCCTAGCTAAAACGGTGAATGCAAGTAGGCAAGATTAGTTTAGAAAGCTCAATGATGCTTTGTGGTCATAGTAGAGTGCTTTGAAGACACCCATTGGGATGTCGCCATATCAACTGGTTATGGAAAAATATGTTATTTGCCGATAGAGTTAGAGTACAAGGCTTTATGGGCACTCAAAATATTGAATCTAAATTAGAAGAAAGTAGTGGAACTAAGATTGGATCAACTTAATGAGATGGATAAATTCTGTCTTGGGGCTTATGAAAGAGCGGACCTATTCAAGGAAAGAATGAAGAAATATCATGATCAGAGGATTGAAAATCAAGATTTTCAGAAAGGCAATTGGGTATTACTCTTCAACTCCAGACCAAAGCTCTTCCCAGGTAAACTTAGGTCTAAATGGTTTGGCCTATTTTGATTTGCACACGTCTACTCATCTAGAGTAGTCGAACTTGAGAATGAAGATGGAAGTGTCTTCAATGTCAACTAGCAATGAGTCAAGATATATATCGAACCAATGGACTCAATTAAATGCTTAAGTACTATTTATCTTGATCAAGTCTGAGTAATAGAGTTAACTAAGTCGTGTCACAACAATAAATCAAGCGCTAGTGGGAGGCAACCCACAATGTGATTTTGGAAGTGTAGTTAGGGTTATTTGTTTCTTTTGGTGCAATTTGATGTGTTTGTTGAAGTTTGCATGGGTAAAAATATAGGAAGATAGGATTTGATCAAGTTGAGGGAGGTCGATGGGAATGTTAACAGACTATAAATGTCTCGATGGACTGACCATCACTAAAATTGTCAAAGCCATTATAAAAAAATGGACATTCTGGATAAGGCTTAACGACTAAGCTAATGGACTGTCAAAGTCACCATCAATATGGAGCTAAAAAAAACCAGGGTTCTGGATAAGACCTGACGGACACCATGATGGATCATCAACTATCTGAAGGACCATCACATTCACCATGGAAGTAAAGCAAACTGAATTAAGTTCTGGTAAGGCTTAATGGTGGAACCAACAGACTCACAAACACTTGATGTACCATCAGGTTTCATGTCAGACAAAATCTAGTTTTTAAATGAGCGGTTTGGGTCACCAAAGGTCTATCTAGTCATTTGGATCTGATCCAAATACTATTTAATGGATAGTGGGAGTCAATTATACACACATTCCTGCTTCTTCAACTCCCAAAATTGTTTAAATTCTAGTATATACATTGTAGAGTTCAAATACATCTCACCTTTGGACTCTTCATTTCTTCTCTTCTCCTATATAAACCATCACACTCTTCTGTTATTCTCATCAGAATCAAAGTTAAGTCACTCATTGAGAAACTGATCTAAGTTTTTCAAGTCAGAGCATTGAAGGGTATTTCAGGGATAGGGTATGATTAAAACTGTACTTTTATTTTTGGAAAAAAGAGCAAGAATAATGTGATTGTCGTAATGGTTGAATGAACTCCTTATTTTCTTGTTGTTGATGTTCTGCCTCTAAGTTAATCCAACTCAAGATAATCTAACTCTGGTAAATACTATTCTGGGTGAAGTCTGAGTAATCCATGGCCAAAAAGGGTTAAATTAGTAGTTAAAGGTTAAATTAATTTGGTGGTTATTGTGCTTAATGATAAAATTCAAACTAGATGTTCGTAAAATTAACAAATAGAAAGGGGAAATCGAAAATTCCTGTTGATGGCCATACCGACGGACCGTCAGGTTCCTGATGGACCATTAGACTGTTCGTCAACTGGCTTCTGAATAACTGTCTTATTGGATAAGCCATAACGGACGTCTTGATGGACTGTCAGACTCCTGACGAACCATCAACTTGACTGTAAAAAAGCTTCTAAACATAAGCTTCATTGGTTAAGCTACGATGGATACCTCGATGGACCGTCAGACCCTTGACAGACTGTCAGACTATCCGTCAACACAACTATAAACCTTATTTCTTTCTGATTCTAATAGACTAATGATTTTGTTCTCGATTAAGAAAAAAATAATAAGGAAACTACCACCATATAGAGGAGGTGGTAGAGCTAAACAAGGAAAGGCTAGAGGTGAACCAGTACATAGTGAGGAGGCACCTACCTTCAACACTCGTCAATGGTCGACTCGACTAATCTCCTAATTTAAGGAGGAGAAAGAGAGCGATAGCAGAAACAATACTACTTCTATCCCCAATGAGGAAAGGGTTAACACATCAAATCCCAACAAAGTTTATGCTTTTGAAGTTGAAGACGCTAATATGATTAAAATCAAAGACCCTTAATATGGAAAGAAATTTGGTGGAAGATTGAAAAAGTGCGAGAGCACTATCTTGATGGGCTAGAACCAATAACAAACAGGCAAATATAGAGGCCCATCTCAGAGGAGTACCAAATTATCACTTTCGAGAAGCATGAGTACCAAGAGCTTGAACAAAGATTTAATGAGTATGAGTTGGGGTAGATGAGCAAATATCTAAGGTCATACTATCCCACTATCGTACGTAAGTTTTCTCACCAATTATTTGGCACTGGTATAAAAAGACTATCCCAAGGGTACAAAAATTTCAAACTTACCAAATAGGGAATAAGTTCCTGTGAGAGGGGTCACTATTGATATCTCTGCCTGTACATTGAACTGAAAGCTATTTGGGCCTGATTGTGAGGCACCATAGGTCATACTAGAACTTGAACATAGCTTGATGACGACCTCCATCAAAGGCCTTTGTTGTCTAGGATTCTCATTGATAATGGTAACCCATTATGGGCACTTAATACAAAGGAGTGGATTACTAAATTGTCCCTTAGCTTTTGGGCAAATTTTTGGTGCCCAATTGTCAGACTGTGATTGATGCCAGTAGGGGGAGATGCAAACTTGGACAGTCGTAGGGCAGTATTGGTTGCTAGCTTGGTTGATGGGCTGAAAATTGATTTTGGCCATATTATTGTTAATGAGTTATTCGTTCGTGCACACAAAGTGGAAGGAGCTTTACTATTCCTGTGTTTGATCATGGAACTATGCAGATAAGTAAATGTGCCTTTAATAATAGGGGTTGACAATGAGGTTTGATTCAGTCACAGGCAGTATATTGAGAGAATGAAGGACAATTCAAAATTTGAGATATGAGACAATAGGCCACCAACTTATCAGTCATAGTCAGCTCCAACCCCAGGGATGTTTAAGATCCTCACATGTATGCCATTAACGATTACAAATTATATGCCACCAGATTTGTGCCTCCCGATGCTTCTACAGGGTCCGCTTCTATGGCTTTTGTAGGAAATACTACAGACACTACATCTATTGTACCTAAGTATTCTGAATGCCAGCTTACATAGGAGAACTTTGCAAAATCTATAATAGAACAAAAAAGTTTTAGAAGCAGCTGAATATACATGAAAAGCAGTTCAAGCCTTTAATTTCCATCATTGTTGAGAAAACCCTCAGGCCTTAAAAGAATATCCATGCCAGAATGGACGACATAGATAAGCGTGTGAACAAGCAGTTCAATGAGAACAATTCAAATGTTTGCAAGCTTTGTGGTAAAGTTTTGGCAAGCACAGGCTGACATTGTTGAGCTAAAACTCCAATAAGCCCAACTAGTTTTTGATCCTGCATTGATAATTAGAGATTAAGACGAAGACCTTATTAATCTTATGGTTAAACTGCTAAAATATAAAGGTAAGTAGGTTGATAAAAGTGTTGACAAAAAGACTTCTAAGAGAAGGAGGCATGAGGATATGACACAGGAAGAAAGAGAAGTAAGAGATATGAGAAAAGCTACAAAGAGATTGAAAAGAGATGAAAAAAAGAGAAACAAGAAGATGGCAGAAGAAGCGGTAGGAGTTTCAAAAAGTTCGGCACCACTGAGGGGGCCCACATCTGATCCGGTCCCATTTGAGATACCTCCAATTTAGGAGTGAGCTATTTTGAGCACCCCAACCACCATTGAGTTCATTGATATTGTACCTAAGGCAAAAGAAGCCTCAACAAATTTGACTGACTCATAAGCCTAAGAGGCTTAGCAAGTATTTCACTCCCTGATATCTTATTATTTATGCATTTGAGGACAAAACATGTTTGTTTAGTGGGGGTGGGTGGTTGTCCTGCTGGTTGTAATCACGGGTATTTTTGTTACCTTTGTTCTTTTCCATCGTGTGCTATCTGGTAAAACCGGCATATTTAGGTTGTTATTTATTTCTTCTGTGCATAGTGATGTAAATATTGTTCAGTTATTATAAAAGTTTCATGTTCTTCTCTTTTACACCTTTTCTACATATGGATGAATAATAATGTGGCAGAATACTGTGAATAGCTTGATATTGTGAATATACTTTCTTGTCACTTTATATATGTTGAGAAACCTTTTAGAATCTGTTATTGACATTAGGATGCAAGGATAAAGTAATCATGATCATGTGATATGAACCCAAGAGTTGTATAATAAGTAAGAGCTCATTGCCTATATGTGTAAGTTTTTTCATATAGTTCTTTCCTAGTATATACAACTAGAACTTACTCGATTCATTTGTGTTACCCTGTGGTTTATTTAATGGGATAGGATAGCAGGCCCCCTTCAGTTGTAGTCCACTTAGCCATAAAAACCCCACCAAAAATATGTCATTTCTTTTTTTCCACACTCTTTGTGCTTTTATTGTTTATTCAATCCATGTTATTATTATTCAGTCCTAATAATAACTCTAATTCACTCTCAAAAGGATGTTTGCACCTAGTTTTGGCACTTGTCCAGTGTTTGATATTATGCACCTTAACTTATGCAAAATGCCTAAGTTGAGGGTGGCTACTACTGGGAAGCCAGTCTTTGATGTAGGTGGCTTAGAGTTGAAATAAAATTTCTCATCCGGCCCTAATCTAGTTAGATAATGTGCTTCTTAACTGATAGTATCAGTATAAGTTGAGGGTGGCTGATGTAGACCAAAAAAATTGCAGTTATTATGAAATTGTAGATGAATAGTATGGATTGTAAGTGAAGTAGAAAAGTAGAAGTCATGGTGAGTAGCTAACACAAGTGAATAGAGTGAAATCTGAACTTGAAGTTACTTTCCCAAAATTAGTCCTCATTTAGCATCAAAACCTCATTACAAGCCATAGAAATTCTTATTTGATCCTTGCGAATCAACTGTAGAGGAGGATTAGATGAGAAAGGCAAGCTTATGGGTGTATATGTTGTTCTTGCATCTTCTTTTGTGAGAGTGAGATTCTTAATTGTTTTTCCAAAAGTTAAATGATAAAGTGTGGTCGACTTCTTTGACTCTGTGCATAATCTGAGCTATACTTGCTTCCATGGATTTTTGTGGGATATTGCATTTATGATCATGTATGTGCTGAATTGTAAATAGTGCCAATTGTGGATCCTGATTTGTTGAAGCTACATGTATTAGGTGATAGTTGAGAGGTTGTATCATGCATAGATGAATGATTGAATGCCCATCATTGTCTTGTTCATGCATATAATATGGTGTTGTGTTGGTTGAGGGCAAGCAATTATGTTAAGGCGAGGGTGTTGATATTCTAGCTTTGAACATAATACTTTACATCATTTTCGAAGGGTAATTGTACATTTTTAAGCAACCGATGACGTATTTAATGCTGAGTTTTAGTGTTTTCAGGATAAGGACTTAGCTGAAGAAATAACTTAGAAGAAAATGGACAAACATGAACAAAAAGGAAAATGACGACCAAAATGACGGACCGTCAGAGTATCTATCAAACTTAAGCAGAATGGGAAGAATATCTCATGCAAGTGACGGACTGTTAGACCACTGAAGGTCCATCAACTTGGCCATCAGTATGAAGCATAAAGAGGTCTCTAAAGTAATCAAGTGATGGTCCAAGTGATGGATCGTCAAACCATTGACGATACGATAACATGATCGTCAATCCTTAAACAAAATGAAGCATCTTAGGACTCTTAGCGATGGTCCAAGTAATGGATCATCAGGCCACTGACGAGTCGTCAACTTGGCCGTCAACAATGATGCAGCAATACTGAAGTTTTAATTTTAAATCCCCATTACATAAAAACATATAAATACCCAGTTTAGGTTTAGATTGGGTATCTTTCATTCTTTTTTATCTGTTTTTCAGCTTTTGAAGCAAATTGTAACCCACTATTCTTTGAGAAAGAGCTAAAATTGTGGATCTAAACATTTTATTCACTATTCTTCTTTGGAGATCAAGAACAATTCTTTGGATGCTAAAATTATAGATCTGAACATTTTATTTACTATTCTTCTTTGGCGATCAAGAATAATTCTTTGGATCTTTTTTTAATTAATTTTCTAAATTATTTATGAAAAATAAAATGTTATCTTCTTCTGTTTCTATGATGTGTAGCTAAAGCTCCCATAACTATGGTTATGGGAGCCTTGATGTGATTAGTTGTTTAGGGTTGTGAGATTGCTTGAGTTTTGTAACTAACTAAAATTGTATAAACTCCTCTTCATTATTATGATCTTTCTTGGTTGGAAACTTGAAGGGTGAGCCCAGGAACACCACTTGTTTGAGTAGAAATATGTGTGTTTGGAAATGAGGTTATTTACAAGGATCTCAAAGGCTTTAACCTTTGGGTTAAGGGTTGATGCCTAAACAGGATTAACCCACTTGAGAAATAAATTGACCATATAAATATATTCTTTAAGATCAAGAGAATTAAAGGGTAATCATCCATTAAGGTTGAGAAACGAATAGATGAACTTTAGAGTTCAATAATTCCTGTAACTAGAATTTGTTATGTATGAATTTGAGATAACTCACATCCTTAATTGTTGTAATATCTTGGTGAAAATAATATCAGTTTCTTCATTCTCATTGAATCAAAACTTACAAGCATACTCATTGGTTGGTACATGATTTACCACAAGCATACTTCACTGTTAACAAATAACCCCCTTTACTCTAGAACATTCGATCAATCATCCATTACAATAATAACACTTACTTTGTATAGTATTCTCGGTGGGATTCGGCCCCAACCTAGGTTGGTTCTATATTTGACGATGACCATTTATGCTTTCTAATAAGAGTTGTAATTTGGGCGTATCAATCTCCCTATGAATCATAAGGATACACTATCACTTTTCACCATGAGTTGTAGTCTGAACAGTAGCTAAAGGAATCCTATATGGTGACGCTACAACTCACATCACATGACTCTCCAAGTGTCCCTAAGACTTGTAGATTTTTAGTCGTACTCTAGAAAGAATATTTAGTTAATCACATTGGTCACCCTATGATTGGTACCTTACGACTCATATGGAGTCATTATGACTCATTGAATCTTGTCATGATCAAAGCAGGAACATTTAGGACCCATACTGGTGAGGCTATGATATGTACTATATAACTTATATATATACATTACGACTTGTATGGACCAGTCGTTTTTAGGGTAGTGAACTTAAAGCTTTTGGATTTTTGATGGATCAAAATTTAGGGTGTAATAGTGAGAGATTCAAAAAACTAAAGTAAATAAAGCATGCTAAAAATACTGACAAAACTATGCTGAATATAAGTTATGTGAAAAGATTTGAACTATAGTACAGTAACCAAATAATATATGAATCAATACTAATATGCAAAGATACTCTAAAATCTATAAAATAATACATGTACAACCGAACTGAGGGTCATCTATATATATACACTAAATCTAAGTCTAGAAGAGAGTCTATTAACCGACATAAACCATATGATCTAACATAGAGTCCGATGTATATGTCCCATTGAGAACACCCAATATGACTAGCAAAGGTATAAAGCCATAGCTTGTGCAATTAGTAAATTAATGATAAAACATGGAGGACTAAAAAACCCTACAATGACACATAGTTCTGAAACTTTCGATGAAACTGGGGCCTTAGTCCAACTTAGTGCTAAGTACTTCTCCAAAACTAATAATATACTTGTAGCATATTTACAACTAGTATTCAATGAACTAACTTAAAATTGAATTATTATAGAAATAGTTTGAAAGTCTGTATATTGAAAACTAGTCTTTCTTATTCATTCTAAAATTCCAGCAGTTTGAAACTTGTTTTGAAAACATAACTAACATTTGTGAAATTTACTTGAAAGTATGCTAGTATTCAATTTTAATATAATAATATTACGTTGTAAGTAAAATTATGAAAAACATGTCATAACTTCATAGGAATCATAACAATACCAAAATTTAAGGAAAAATCATAACTTGGGTATGAGCCCTAATTCAAAAATCTTGGAAAAACTAGATATTATAAAGTATTTTGGGATACAAGGGTGGAAGAATACCATTGCTGAATTTCCACTTCTTTGGAGTTGAACTATTCTTGCAATAAAACTAGAAATTCTGAACCTGAGAAGAATACTACATTTTCTTCCTTGAGAGAGTTTAATCTCTGTTTTCTAAAGTTTCTATGTATTTACGAATAGAATAGGGAATAGAAATTGACTAAGTCCCTTTAATCCTTTTCTAAAAGTACTTAAAATGACGTCGCATCGAAGTAGTAACTAAGGAAAACATGAAAATGTGTCTATAAAATATAACTAAAAATTTTTTATTAGGGAAACCAAAACTTGGGTATTAGCCCTAAATCACAATTCATAGAGAAGCTAGAATTTATAAAGTACTTTGGAACACAAAGGTGGAAGGATAACATTATTTAAACCCCACATACCCGGAGTTGAGAATTCTTGGAAGAAAGATAGAAATTCTAAACTTGAGAAGTCTAGGTTTTTGTCCTTAACAGAGTTTGATTGAACTTTTATTAAGTTTATAAGTGTCTAGGAATTGAATGGGGAAAATATATAGACTATGTCCCATTAATCTCTTCCTAAAAGTCATTAAAATGATCTAGCATATGTGCATAAAATAATAAAAATATAAAATTACCCCTTTTAAAACATAAATAAAATTTTGGTTATGTCTAGGTATAAGCCGTACCCTAAATCTATGTATCAACCTCTGACTTGTGGTTCCTAGGCTAGTTTGCACGCTTAGGGCACGACTTTTACTCACAAATTATGATATCAACCTATGAGTCCTGTCTAGGATTTGTGGCCCCTAAAATAGAATGTCATCCCATTGATTTCTATTAGTACGACTTACTTGATGACTCATAATTTGTGTACGTGACTCACGACCTATAGTCGTAGCCATTGGGAGGAAAATTTATCTTTCAAGACTTTTGTTTTTATTCTCTTAATAGGACACAAAATAATTCATATTGTCTAATCACGACTCATGGTCTTAGTTGTGACTACTAGTACTTAGGCTTGATATTGCCTTCATACCGTGAGTTAGCCTATGAATTGTTGCCTCACTGTACGAATCATATAGTGATAAAAAATTGAATTTTCTACTAGTTTACATTCTAAAATTGAGATATGATCTTATTGATTTTTTGGATGTGATAATAATTCCACCTTGGGAACATTTATCCTCAACTAAAGAATAACTGGGCTAAAAGGGGTAGGGAACGAGTTGAAAGTCCAAAAGGGGTAGGGAAGGAGTTGTAATTCCAATACTCAGTTCTAAGAGCTAAATTTTGGCTGCTACATCTGATGTAACTGTGACTGAAACTAAATAAATTTTTATTAAAACATGTATGAAAGATAAGATAATAGAACAATAGGTGGACTATAAAGCTAATAAAAATTCTAATAAGGAAACTAGTACCTCAACATAAAACTGAACTAGAAGGAAAGATGTAAGGATACAAGGTCATCATATATCTTTCTGCATGACAAGAAGTTCCCTTAATTAGTTGACTTATTTAAAGAGCATTCACTAAAGAAACTTCATTATTGCTAAAAGTACAAATCTAATGATAAATAATCTCAATTAAGACCTCTTTATAAGAGAGAATATCTTTCATACCCACACTCTCTAATGTCACAGTTACGATTAGGTCTCCATAACCCTTATTTAACAAGGATACAAGAAATATTGGCTGTACCGACACTAAGTCTACGGAGAACTATAAATCATAGGACATATTACAATACAACTTAGAATCTTGTATGGACCATCATATCCAGGAATAATCTTTCCATTCTTTCCAAACCTCATCACCGCTTTCATAGGTGATATTTTTAAATAAATCCAATTATCAACTTTGAACTAAAGTTCTCTTCTTCTCACATTTTCATAAGATATCTAAAGACTCTAAGCTATTTTTAGCCTTTCTCTAATCAACTCAACTTTTTCCATAACCTCATGAATTGATTTAGGCCTTAAAAACCTCAAACCATCCAATATGATTTCTAGACCTCCGACTATGTAACGGCTCAAATAAATCCATCAAAATACTGAAGAACAAGCTTTTATTATAAGAAAACTCAATGAGAGGTTAGTGATTTATCTTACCTTTAAGTCGAACACACAAGCTCTTAACATATCTTCTATGGCCTAACTGATCTACTCATCGTAATCATTTACTTGTGGGTAAAAAGCTATGATGAAGTGAACATAGAAATTGAGACCTTTCTAAAAAGACTTCCAAAATAGTGAAGTACACTAAGTTCCTTATTATAGATAATAGACAAAGGAACTTCATGCAACCTGACCAACTTTCAAATATATAGTCTAAAATAATCTTTAACTGAGTATATAGTATTAATTGGTATTAAATATATTGGTTGAGTGATTAAATCTACAAAAACTCATATTAAATCTTGCCGTCAGCACGTACGGGGCAATTTTGTTATAAATTCCATATTTATTTCTTCCCACTTACCAGTATACTTAGTTACAACAAAGATGTTTTGTGATAAATTCCTAATCTCAACCACTCTTTTAAAGATAGTGTTGAATACAGGCAGGTTCTTAACTTCTGCTAGTCATTAATAAGGAAATCAATTAAAACAAAATCATAACGCATGCAAGAACATCCATCAACATTGAATTTTCACTTCATATACTTTGTTATTCCATCAGGGTTGTTATAACCGTAGTTAGGTAGAAGGGTTCCCACAACCCTAGTTTGGTGGTTTAGCTGCTTATGTTTGCAAGAACATACATTGAATTCACGAAACAAGTCATATCAATAATCATACAATAATCGAAAAAAAAAAACAAAATATCAAATTAAAATCCAATTTTAAAAACCAAGAACAATAGAATACAAGATCAAAAGTCGAATCTCTGAATTAATATAATGTTATAAGTATAAAAAGTACATTTGAGAAATAGTGTTTTATCCTCCATAATAGTACACTAGCATTTTGGCTCCACTACTCAACCATTGCTCTTTTATTCCTCCCTTTTCAACTCTATTAATTATTTGGTTGGGGGTGATTTTTTTTTTGTTGTTCATTTATTTTTTTTCTATTTTATAGTACCACACCTAACCTTAATTTCTTTTTCTTTTATATTACACTCATCTACAGAGCCAACTTTAACTATGCACCCCTTTAATATCCACCTTCAAATTAGGAAATTTGCCTGAGTTAAGGTGTAAAATGTTCAAGGAGGGAGCAACACTAAAATAGGTTAACCGTAATCTACTTAGGATGGTAAAGGGTGAAAATAAGGAAATAGGTAACTGTTGGGTCAAATCAGGTCTCAAGTGATACTTGTTCAAATTTGGATGGTTATCAAGTCAAAGAGTGGACTAAATAAAAATGGCCTATGATCATGTCCTAAACAACTATCCTAGAATCTCGGAAAGACAAAGCAGGCAATTTCTGTATTAAATGCACAAGTAGAACTAGGGAAGTATCTCACCCACACATGGTACAAGGTTATGCTAAGCTATGATTATTTTGTCCCTAATGCTAATGTCATAGAAAGAGTCACAATAGTCACACATATATTTAAATTACACAGTTTATAAAATTCAGGAGGGGTGTCATTTTTACTCAAAAAACTTAAGAACAAGCAAACATAGAACATGTCAATTATACACAAACAACACAAAGACAGTATAACCCATCACTAAAAAATATAAACCTATCTTGGCCCAACCATTAGGGCTATATCATGATCAATAAAAAGATCAAATATCCCATCACAACTTAGGGTAAAGGCTATATAAAGATTAGAATAACTGGATGGAAAAATGTGATATAGATCTCTGATAAATATCCTACCTCTAAAAATAGTATAACCATCTCCTCGTGAAGGCGCATGAAGTTTGGTTTATGAACCTCAAGTGGTAGAGCATTCATATTAGTCTCAAATCAGTCAATACGATCATATAACTACCTAGTATACTTATCTATCTTGTCTCTCATCCCTCTCTCAAATCTAGCCTCAAAATCCTATAAAATAGTCTGAATCCATGGCCAAATATATTCAAATAATATGGAAAGATAAGTCTCTATATGGGTAAGGAGGGCAGTCACCTCTTCCATCTTTTTTAACATCTATTGTTGAAACTCATACGACACTCTAATAATCCCTAAAGTTATCGGGTGAGGGGCAAATAGCATCCTCGGTTGTTGTTAAAGTAGTTACTGAGGCTGGGGTAGATATGGTCATGGCCCCTTTTCCATCTTAGCTATTTTCTTACCTATCTCAATGTCAACACTTATATCCAGCCTCTTAAAATGCTTGACCATAATAGAGGGCACCTCAAAATAGGACAAATGTCGATGATAGGTTCACTCTATGTGAAATGATTGAGTTTACCATATCCTTGGTCAAACTAATATCATCCATGCGTGTTACCTTTATCTGATAATCAAACTAAGAAATAGGCAAAACTCTAGCCATTTCACAAAGTTGCTAGATCAGATATGCGAAGAGAGTTGTGGTCATACTAAATGTCCTCACATAGATCTCAGTGCAATCTATTTGGCAAAGTCTGTATCATATCAAAAAATCAGGTAATAAATTAAAGCTGATTATCCCATGTTAGGATGTTTCCTAAAAAAGGCATACCCAACCTATGGTGTACCACTTCTAACCAAAACTTAGCTGGAAAGTGTAGTTATTGCTTTTTTATCTCTATCTTTCCCACAACCTATGGGAAAATAATGCCCAACTTAATTTTTTATGCAGCTATCCATCTAGCTAAAACAAATCACTATGCATATAACTCTGTGTCCCTCATGGTGCACCTTGTTCGAAAATTCTTATCATGTAGTCAAACTCAACAATTATGGCTGGCCTCATTTAATCTGGGCCAAATAATAATCGACGGACAGTTGCCTCAATGTAAACTCTAAACCCTTGACCAAAGTCTGGGTCAACTTGGGCTACTTATCTACTCTACCCTCTACTGAGGTGACCCAATGTATAGTAGAGGTATGTAATGCTTAGAATTACTAAGCTAGGGCTAGGATGTATGAACCTACGGGATGGTTCATTCACCCCAATTGATATATCTTGAAAGAGGCCTATAGGTGTAGTGCTCCTACTAACCCTATTATATCAGTACAGACCATTGTTGCTATACTGCATTTGATTATCCTTTCTTTATGAGGAAACTATATCTCTTAAAAAGTTGTTGAATCCCCTCCATACACCTTCCTAGAGGAATCTCATCTATAGGCACGACCGAGACATGTGTAGAGTCAATTTTTGGGGCAACAATTGGTGAAACTATTGGCCGAGTGCCCTGTGCAGCCCACTGAGTACCCTATGTCGATGATGATTGTATAACTAGTGGGACATGGGTTACACCTTTCTCAAACTTGGGTACAACTTGTTCTGATACCGATTCACTCTTAAAATTAGATGCAACCTTTGACCGCTCCTCAGACTGAGATATGTTAGTATCTTTATCCTATTCAGAACCTTAAATTGACCTGATATAATGACCTAAAATTTGATAAAACATGTGTTTCTATGTGAAAGACTATTTTTCCCCTCCTTATATTTGTATTTTAGTATTTCTAGGTTGTGTGTGCGATTAGCATAATCCTCGATGCATTATGGTGCCTTTTGTGTTATACTGTCATATCTTATAGTTTAGACAGACTTATTATAGGCTTACGTGGGTATCTTTTAATTCATGTAAAGGATGATTGAACGGACTGTGCCAGCTGATCCGAAAAATGAATTATAGGAAGGTTACATGTTTCGTCTAGTTTTACAACTTTTAAATCTAATTTTGACCCTCGGATTAGAAATTGTGATTTTTGGTTTCAAGGGTCAACCTTTTGAAAATAATGTATTTTTCAACAATCCAACTTTGCCAATGTATCTAGAATATCAAATTTAATGGGGTTACATAGTCCATATGCATAAATCAGATGTCTAATGAATCTTGAGGCCTTAGGGTAAGCTTAGAACTTTGAAATTTTCCATGTTCCAATAAATATCTTGTGCCAGGGATGATAGTACATTTGCACAAGGGGTGATTGCAATTTCAATATTTGCTCTGAGGGAAAATCATGCAATTGCACACCTGGGAGTGTGATACCACTACTAGAATACCTATAAGGGGTATAAACAGACTCTATAGGTCATATTTTTACCTATTTTTCACCTTACCTCTTGAGAGATAAACACTAAAATAGTGTGAGAACTTAAAATTGAAGCTTATGGGTGCTTGGGAAGCTAGATTTATGTCTATTTCATGATTCTCTTATGAATTTCATGTGAGTTTTCATCCTTTTCTTACTCTAATTCTTGATTTATGGTTCAATACCCCAACAACCTTATTACTTGATTTATCCCCAAATTTCACTCTAATTCACTTGTATAATATTTTTAATCCTATAATTACTAGATTTTCCTCAATTTAACCTTTAAAACAACTTTGATTCTTGGATTTAAAATGGATTTCTAAGGTTCTACTCGATAGAGCCTAAAAAGTGGTTTTCATCGAATTAGACCTTGGTTTTAAATCGATTTGACTTGGATTTACAACTACAGGTTCTTAAATGCACAAAAAAACACATTTTTAAAATAAAGTCCCAATTTTGCTGTTCTTTTTCAATGACCATTTTTGGGGGTTCATTTTGACCACAAACAAAAAATAGGTAATATGGGTATCATTGAATTATTTTTAACACGTAGATTCAATATTTCCTAGTTTTAGTTGATTTTAGGATCATTTGTGTGGAGTAGGAATTTAGAATTGAAGTGTTGCACCATGTCTTAAAATTTAGGTAGGTTATGGCTTAACATTTTCAGACTGGGCTGGATAGTCAATTTGTATGCAAAATACATGTTAAGGATATGAGAACTAACCCTAAATTTAGATGCATTAATGTATTGTGCGCATGTGGCATGATTATTAGTTTAAGATATTATGTGATATTCGTGACCAAGTGGGGTCCTATATGATGTTAATAGCCTGATATACAAGTGAATAATGCTACTGTATTGTTAAAATATCTATTGTGGTACCATTTGTATCTTGTAATGTATCCATACTTTATTGACATGTCGAATATATGGAAATTCATGGATAGTTGGAATAATAACTTTATATTGGCTTATATGTTTGTCTTATTATATCATTTTGGTTGGTTGTCAAGAACACATCATGTGGTTGGTTGTGGAAATACTCATTGGGATATGGTATATGTATTATATACGAGTTGATGAACCTTCATAGGTCCTACATAGAAAAGTGATGCTCTTTAGGAGATATGATATATGTATTGCATATGAGATTATGAACCCCAATGGGTCTTACATCAGGAAGCTTTGGCTCTATAGACGTATACGAAGACTATGTGATGGTCTCATACATCTTTATCTTCTTCATCATCATCACCATTATCATCTTATATATTGCATTTGCTTTGTAATGATTGGATTTCCTTATTGACTTTTTTTATGTCTACTTGCTATATGTCCTATTATTTTTACTTTACCATCCTATATATACATGATCTTCTATGTTTCTTCTTGCATGTGAAATAATGTATGCTTGATCTCTATAGGCTATGTTATTATTGTATTTGTGATATATTAGAATAGTTAGTGCAAACTTTGTGGGCTACCAATGAGGGATATTTTTTAATTGCAAGTGATGTGCCCTTAGTATGTACTTAGTGTACCTTATTTTATACTTTTCTCGGTCGACCTATGATACCTACTAAGTACAAGTGGATTATACTCACTCCTACTATACCCTTGTGGAGCAGATTCAGGTTCTGTTGGACCCGACATAACTTGATTCGAGTTATTATTGGTGCTTTCAAGGTAGTTGATGGTTTTTTAGGCATCGAAATATCTTTGTCTACCTTTATTTATAGCCTGTGTTTTTAATTTTATTCCAAAGATAAAGTCTCTCTCTCATATTTGGATATCCTATATATTTCCTTGGATATGAGTTGTACTAGATACGTTCTTATACTATTGACACCTAGTTTTGGGAGTTAATACTACATTCTTATGTTTGTTTCCTCATATATTATACTTGTATCATTTGGCATTGTTCTAAAAGCCTTAACTTAGTGTTATTTGTATCTTTTCCCCATTATGCATTGGTTTATATAATGTGCTTAATTATCAAGGTTTGCTGCAACAAGTGCCATCATAACCTATAGATTCTAGGTTATGACAAATTGGAATTAGAGCCAGGTTCATTGGTCAAATTTTCTTTATACCTTGTATTCTAAGTTGTCTTTCACTCTTTCTGTGTTAATGGTATTTGTTTCTATGTGAATGACTATTTTACCCCTTCCCACTATTACATTGTAGAATTTATAGGTTGTGTGGGTGGTTGGCATGGTTCCCGATGCATTTTTATGCCTTTTGTGCGATGTACTGGGTTTTGTTGTCTTCGAGAGTCTTATTATGGACTTATGTCATTATCTTTTGATTCGTAAGGCAGATGACTGAACAGATTATGCCAGCAGATTTGGAACACCGATTTTAGGGTTGTAACATATTTGATTTGATTTTATAGCTTTTAAATCTTATTTTAACCCTTGATTTGGAAATTGCTATTCTAGGCTTCAGAGGTCAACTTTGTGAAAATGACGTCTTGTAAAAAATTTAACTTTGCTAACGCATCCAAAATATCAAATGTAGTGCGGTTACATAATAAATTTTCATAAATCAAATTTTGAGTGAATCCTGAGGCCTTAGCAACAAATTGAAAATATTCCAAGTTTCAGCTGATATCTGGTGGCGGGAAGGATAGTGCAATCACATAAGAGGTGATTGTGATCTCAATATCTTCTCCTGAGGTCAAATTGTGTGGTTGCATACTTGGGGCTACGATAGTACTTTGATACCTTAAAGGGGTTTAAATAGACCCCTTCGGTTACATTTTATCTCACTTTTTACCTTACCTCTTGAGAGATAAACCCTAAAATAGTGTGAGAGCTTCAAAATGAAGCTTGTGGGTGCTTGGGAAGCTAGATTAATGACTATTTGTTTATTCTCTTATGGATATAAAGTGAGATTTCATCCTTTCCTTACTCTAATTCTTGATTTATTCTTCCATATCCCGAAAACCTTATTACTTGATTTATCTCTAAATTTCACTCTTTTTCACTTGTATAATATTTCTAATCCTATAGTTACAAGATGTTCCTCAATATAACCTTCAAAAGAACTTTGATTATGTGAGTTAAAATGGATTACAAATGTTTTACTCAATAGAGCCTAAAAAGGGGTTTTTATTGAATTAGACCTCGGTTTTTAATCGATTTCACTTGGTGTTTTAACTATAGGTTCCTAAATGCATGGGAAACACATTTTTGAAATAAAGTTCCAGTTTTTCCGTTATTTTTCTAAAACCCATTTCGGGGGTCCATTTTGACCCTAAACAAAAAGTAGGCAATGCCGGTTTTGTTTGTTAGTTTTGAAGGGAAGATTCTATATATATATATATATATTGGCTTTAGTTATTTCAAGATTGTTTATGAGGAGTAGGACTTCGGGATCAAAGTGTTGCAGACCTATTTAAATATTGTGGGTTATGGCCTAACTTTTTCAGACTGGTTGGGCAGTGAATTTGTATACAAAATGCATGCTAAGAGGATGGTTAATAATCTTGAATTTTGCTATATTAATGAGTTGTGCCTGTGTGGGGTCCTATATGTGGTATAATTATTGGTTTGAGATATTATGTGATATGTGTTACCGAGTAAGGTCCTATGTGATGTTGATAGCCAGATATACACGTGAATAATAGTATCGTGTTGTTGGAATGTCAAGTGTGCTACCATTTGTATCTTATGATGTATTCATACTTTATTAACATGCACAATATATGGAAATTCACAAATTGTTTGGAATAATGAGTTGATATTGGCTTTCGTGGTTATGTTATTATATCATTGTGGTTGGTTGTGGAAATACAACTTCAGATATCATAAAGGGATTGTATACATATTGACAAAGCCCCCATAAGTCCTACATCAAGAAGAGGTAGCTCTATAGGAGATATGATATACGGATTGAATATGGGTTGACGAACCCCCATGGGTCCTACATCATGAAGCTTTGGCTCTGTCGCCGTACACGAAGATTGTGTGACATTCTTGTGCATCATCATCTTCATCATCATCATCACCATCATTATTTTATACATTGAATTTTCTTTATTTTGATTGATGTTGTGATTGGATTTCCATATTGACGTGTTATATGTCTACTTGCTATATGTCCTATTATTTATACATGACCACCCTATATATACATGATCATCTCTGTTTATACATGCATGTTATATAATGTATACTTGTTCTCCACGTGCTGTGTTGTTGGTGTATTTCTAATATATTAGAACTGTTAGTGTAAGTGGTGTGGGCTACCATTGTGAGACATTTTCTGATTGCAAGTGACATGCCCTTACTGTGTATTTTGTCTACCTTAGTTTCTACTTTTCTCGGTTGTCCTGGGATACCTACTGAGTACAAGTGGGCCATATTCTCTCCAATTGTACCCTTCTAGTGCAGATTTTTGTTCAGATGCACCCCATGTTGCTTGATATTGGTGATTATTGGTTCTTTAAAGGTAGTTGATTTTTTCTTAGGCATTTGAATGTCTTGGACTACCTTTCATTGTAGACTATGTCCTTACTTTTATTTTAGATATAGAGTTTCTCACTTGTATTTAGATATCCTATGTATTTACTTAGATTCAAGTTGTACTAGAGACACTCTTATGCTATTGACACCTAGTTTTGGGAGTTATAGCTGCATTATTATGTTTATTTCTACATTTACTATTCTTATACGATTTGAATTCTTACTAAACTTCTTAACTTGGGGTTATTTCTATCTCTTTCCTCCTCGTTCAATGGTCTGTGTGATAGGTTTACTTTTTATCGGTCATCACAATAAGTACCATCATAACCTATATATTCTGCATTACGATACCCTGTCTTAATATCCCATACTCTGGATCTTGATCTTCACTCTACCTCTTTCTCTGAACCAACAGTAAAATTCTCCTCCTCCTTTGACTAGGAATACTATGGTGGTGACTAGCTCAGATTATTCATCTGCAGCCCAGTCTAAAGGAAGATCACTAGTGGAGATTGTAGCCTTACCTATGGTGTTCTTGGAGTTTGTGGATCTTGCACGGGCTTTAATGTTATGGGATGAGCGACCAACTATGCAATAGCTACTGCAACTGTAGCCTATCCTCTTGATCGACCTCGAGTTTGTCATGGGGCAAAAGGTGTTCTATCCTGCATCATGGGGTACTCATCAATGGAGCCACTCTGTCTAGGAGACTCGTCTCATAGCCTAGACTAAATTCCCTTATTTTTCAAAACTTTTAGTGACATAGTACCTGAAAAAGTAGTTGTTAGTCATTGAACACAAGAACAGAACAAAAACTTTGAAAAAAATTAATGACCCAAGGTAGGGGACTCCTACGACCCCTACCTACGGGATATTAGTAGTACTTACAAGGTTTGTAGGTACCATCATAAGTACCAAACAATGCTCTAAATCTCCATGTCTTTAGATTTGACACTTATGAGGCCACTTACGGCCTCGTAGGTACTACTTATGCAGCCCGTAAGTTCCTTCGTAAGTAACCCTCTGAGGGTAAGTCAATTTTTCTTACAATTTTCATACCAATGTAGTTACAATCTCAATTTTCAGCCCAATTTCAAGCACTACAACATGCAACAATTTAAGTTCAACAAATTTTTCTCATGTATTTTATGTTTTCTTATCATTATTCCACTTCTACTTCCATGTATTATATCATCACAGGTTTCCCAGTCAAGAATCATGCTATATATTTATGTTTAACTATTCTAGGCTCCACAAATATCAATAATCATGATATTTCATCTACTTCAGGATTAATTTGAGTACTATCTCAAGTTCTAGGTTCATAATAAAATTCTCAACCAGTAGGTACCAAGAATATTACTATAAATGCAGATGTTAGAAGTAGAAGTTGATATAAATTGATAAAATCCCTAGTTTTTGATGAATTTATCTACAAGGCGGGGAGTTACTAAGACTTTATTCCATTTATAGATGAAAAGAGATGTTGAGGATTTTGAGTTCAAGTGGGAGTTTAAAATTTTTAGTGGACTAATGGATCTGGTTTGGGATTTTAAGGGTGAGGGTAGGCCAGATCAGGTTGGATCTACTTGGGTCCAACCCAAATTTAATAACTGGGACCCAAAATAATTGGTATGTTTACGAGGCTAGTTATGGACCGTAATGCTACTTATGGCTCTTGTAATATGTCCATAAGTAGGAGCTACAAGTTTTTTTTCATATGATTTATATGACCCTACTTACGGGGTCGTAGGTTGTACTAACGACCCCTATAAGTGGGTTCATCAGTACAACTTCATACACTCAAAAATCTCTAAATTGTTTTGTCATATACGACAATGGTTTCCTATCCTAGACTGGACCGATGACCTTTGTAAATAGGTTCATCGGTACACCTATTGAATTGTATGAATTTTTCTTTTTCTTGCTAGTTTCCAAGCATTTCTCCTTGTTTGAACCTATAAAACAAAATATAAAGTCAGCACTATAACATTGGGTTGCATCCCAATCACTGCTTGATTTAATGTTGCGGGAAGATGTGGCTATATTGGATACTAAAATTTCTCCACCAAGACTATGGGTTGCCTCCCATGAAGAATTTGATTTAACACCATGGTATGACTTAGTTTCCTTGGATTCTCAGACTTCGCCAAGGATTACATCAACAAAAACCTTCAACTCCTCCTGATTTCCCATATAGTTCTTAACACGCTACCCCCTTTACCTTGAATGGTTCTGCCTCACTTTAACTTAATTTAACAATGAAAGAGTACTCTAACAACAGTGAATGGTCCATCCCACCTAGACTTCTACTTTCCCAGAAACAAGTAAAGCCTTAAATCACACAATAAGACCATGTCACCAGGATGGATAACCCTTTTCCAAATCTTCTTGTCATGCTACAACTTCATTTACTCCTTGGACAAAGCAGATCTCATAAGTGCGACGTTAGAATTATCCAACTCGTTCACATTACTCATTCTCATGTTCACATAATAACTCCACTCAAAATTTAGCTTCTTCAATGCCCATAAAGTTTTGTGCTCAAGTTCAATAGGCAAGTGGCATTCCTTGCCGCACTTAAGATGATATTGAGAGGCACCAATGGTAGTCTTAAAAGTTGTACTACAAGACGATAGTGCACTTGTAGATTTATTGACCGATTAGTCTAGTTAGAATTCACAGTCTTTGCTAATATAGACGGTATCTTATGATTGGAGACCTCAACCTGCCCACTCATCTATGGATGGTAAGGTATGGCCACCTTATGTTTCATGCTATATTTTTTGAGCATGACTCTAAATAGATGATTTTTAAAGTGGTACCCACCATCACTGATAATAACAGGTGGAGTACAAAACTTAGAGAATATGTTCTTCAAAAATATTGTGACACTGCAACCCTCGATATTGTGAAGAACAACCACTTCCACCCATTTAGAAACATAGTCAACAGCCACCCATATATTCTTTACACCATAAGAACTCTCAAATAAACCCATGATATTAATTCCCCATATATCTGATAACGCTTAAACTACACCTCGTGATCATTGTCAATATATTTACCCATCTTGGTAGTTGGGGTCGAATCCACGAGGAACAATATGAGTGGCGATTAAACTAATTTGAAACTATAGCTATAAGTTGAATTCAAAAAAATGATACGAAAATATAAAATAAGGGCTTTAGAGGATCAACAAATAATTGTTGGTCACTTTAGTTTTAGTGTTTGTAATCAAGAGTTTATGGAAAACCAGAGTTATGTTCACTATAGGTATTGGAATTTGACAGACACTAGTAATCATTCTAGATTCATACGATAGGTAGGAACAACAGATTGTCTTTATCGAAGTTATGTCTAAATGTCTCTCGACCTACTTAAGTATTTAATTACCCAATCCTTTTAGACCTAGGGAATTTATATTCACTGACCAAACTTCACCTCAGGTTAATTAACCTTGTTGCAGTGTCAATTATTAAACGAAAGTCTGGCAGCTTCCAAGTCCCTATCAATAATTCACTTCATACTATAGTTGATTTCTTATCTCAAGCAAATTAAAGCAGGTGCTATCTATCGTTTGCAACCAATAGACAATAATTAAAACCTTAGAATTATCAAGGAGTTCTATTACCTTTAGAATCTTGAACACTTAGCAACCTACCAAGACCTAACCCATAGATCCCATAACTAAGGTTAAGGGGTTTAGCTACTCATACTGTAAAGAGCAATACAACTTGTTGAATTCATAATGCTATGGAATAATACTTAGAGAAAAAGTGAATAGAAACAGTTGTATCTCAGATTAAATTGCAGTAGAAAAACATCGATAAATAATATGATAATCTATCTAAAGCTAACTATAAACTTGTACCAAAAACGTGAAGTTCATGTCTAGAATGTCGAGTACCAGCCCCCAAGAGAACCCTAAACAATAGTTTAAATAATTTACCCTCATTATGGAAACAAAATCATAGAGTTCAGTAATTTCTCAGAAAGGTGACGATATTTTGTGACGCCTTATGAGAAGTCTAACGACTTATCACAGATGTCATTAGCTCCTCTTCACTTTTGACATTCGTTGCCTTAGGCTGACGATGAAGCGTAGTATCTTATCAGATCTTTGATGACTTACCCCAGATGCCATCAATGATTTGATTTAGCTCTCATGTTCTGCCTTAGTCTAACGACAATCTTGAAGGCTTATCACAACTCTGATGGCTTATCACATGTCGTCATTTCTTCTTCCAGCTGAATCCCATTCTCTATTTAAGGCTGACGATGAAGTTGATAACTTATCATAGTGGTGACGATTTATCAGGAATGTCGTCAGCCACACTTCTGTTTAGACTTCAGCTCTTTTACTTCCATCATTGTTAGTTCTCTTGCATCCTGAATGCCACTACAAAATCAAATATAAAACAATCAATAATGTCAAAAGTTGATTAAGACTTTGCAATTCTTCTCAGTTAAAAGCCTCAAATGTGTTAGCATCTGTTCACACATCAACACCCTCAACTTAAAACAATTTCTTGTCCTCAAGAAACTAAAACACAACAAAGAGGATGCAAAGTACATTTGGCAGTCAATGATCTATATCATCTCAAAACCATCTTTACTTTCTCCAAGGTTAATTGATTCCAAATCAATTGTCTATGCTACTGAAGAACACCAATGGGACATACAGGAATCAAGATATGACATCAATTTAGCAACAACAACATGCATGTATCAAGCTTACACTATCAAAACAACTTAGCAACTAGCAACGTAACTAGTGTGCCCTCACTACTAAGAAATCCCACTTTACTTATATCAGATATTACATATGCAACCATAGAGACAATCACCATACACTCACTATAAGAATGAAGTTCCAATCAATGTATGCCGAATACCATAGGCTTGCCCTTATTTTCATTACCAAGACTTTCAGACAGGTCAGCTAGGATCACTATAGGTCTTCTCTTAGGCTTGTAATGTACGCTAGGGGCTGGTATGATACTTGATGATAATTAAAATGAGTAAGCCTCGTTGACGCTACACTACATTTTGGATTTTCACTCCTTAGCCTTTTTCTATTCTTCTCTTTTCTTGATCACACTTATTGAGGATGGGTGCGATTATTTTCTACAATCACTTCTTTTTTCACAACTTTTCTCTTCTCGCTCTTTTCCACCGCACCCAGCTTTTTATACTTTTCTTTTATTCAACTTTTCTTCATACTCATTTTACATCATGCACCTGTATGGTAGCCACCCTCAACTAAGGCTATTTGCCTAAGTTAAAGTACACAATGTCCAAGGGGACCAAGGCCAAAACAAGTTCATTGTGATACAAATGGGAATGTGATAGGTATAATAAAAAGAATAGTCATTCAGACACAAAATCAAGATCAAGGGATATTATTTACACATGGAAGGTCATTCAGAATAAAAGTGGACTAATATCAACAACGGCCAATGATTATTTCCTAATCCCTATCCCATAACTAAGGCAAGACTAACCGGGCAATTTCTAGATTTAACACACAATGGGAACTAGGTAGTATCTCAGACACATATGGAACAAAGGTACATTACAAGCTACTACCCATTCGGTTCATGCAATTTTTTCGCAATAGTTATCATGTCACTAGTACTAATGTCATAACAAGATGCACAGTAGTCACACATAAATGCATATCACACAGTTATAAAACAGACCATTGGAGAGATGTTCAAAAATCAACAAAAACATGTTCACTGCCTAAGGTACTTATATTTCTCCTAGTCAAATACTATATTTTACAACAAATCACAATACGCCTAAACATGCTGGCTATACTAGGAACAAGACTCCAGGGAAAAAAGGTACAACAATAAATACCGGAAGAGGACATCAACACCCACAAGTAACCCCACCCTCAACTTAAAATCATGCAATGTCCCCAATGTGTCAAACTAAAACAAGAGAGTTAGAAATATACCTGTGGCACCATGGGTGCAAAGATCAAATATCAATCACATAATACGAATACAAACAACAAAATACCTTGTGCTGCCTCCCAAGAAGCACCTAATTTACTATCACAACACGACCCAACTCAGCTTTTTCCTCCACCTTGAGGAAATGAATTTTACCCCCAACTTATAGTCTATCTTCTTACCTCGTTCATATGGTGGTGGTACAACAATTAAGAAGTCAAGTAATGAATTGAGAGTGGTAAACCACTCGACCTTAAAGTGAAGTATGTTTTTATGTTGCTTGTCTAATGTAAAATCAAGAATATAGGATTCTTATTCCTCATCTTCACACTCTTCTTATATTTTAAATGATTCCACAGACAAGCTATCATTTAAATATAATGTAAAAAAGTGCTTCGAATGCGGCCCAAAAAATCCTATTTCAAAATTTACGTTATCCTCAACACCTTCACTTTTATTCACCTTCTCAATGTCAGTCTCAGGATCAAGATGACAATTGAGTGGCCGCGTTTCTTGTGTTTTCTCCATAAATTGGCTAATTCCTCCCCGTATTCTTCTTTGTTATCCAGTGTAAACATGGTGGGATTGGTAACTCCTTTAGCTCTGCCCACAGCTGTTCTTGATTCTCTAAAATTGATTTCATCAATTTGTTCACATGAATCGTGACAACACATATATCTTCAGTATGATAACTTTGACCACAAGCCAAACACCAAGTTACAATAAGTAGGAAAGTATCCACATCATATTGTAAAGGTCCAGTCCATGCACTTCCAAGTAAATATGGACAGCAAGCCTCAAAAAATAGTCCCGACAATAATAACAAGAATCATCATCACTCAAAAAACTATCTATCCAGGCTGACATATCAAGAAAGGTGTGAGAAAAATAAAATAAAATAAAAAATAAACTAATCAAATAATTACAAGTTTCAATTCAAGCTAGTAAACTAAAATTCCAAACTAACTTAATACACCAAATTATTTCCCTGACAACGGCGCCATTTTTGATAACACTCAAACTACACCTCTCATGTGAGAATGTAAGCAATAGCTGTCAATATATTTACCCAACTTTGGAGTCATGGTTGAATCCATGAGGAACAATGTGAGTGGAGATTAAACTTATTTTAAACTATAGCTATAAGTTGAATTCAAACAAATGATACGAAAAGATAAAATAGGGGTTTTTGGTGATCAACAAATAATTGTTGGTCACTTTAGTTTCAGTGTTTGTAATCAAGATCTTATGGAAAACTAGAGTTATGTTGACTATAGGTGTAGGGATTTGACAGACGCTAGTAATGACTTGAGATTCTTACGATAGGTAGGAATAGCAGATTGTCTTTATCAAAGTTAAGCCTAAATGTCTCTCGGCCTACTTAAGCATTTAATTACCTAATCCTCTCAGACTTTGGTAGTTTATATTCACTGGCCAGACTTTGCCTCAATTTAATTAACCTTGTTACAGCATCAATTATTAAATAAAAGGTTGGTATCTTGCAAGTCCCTGTCAATAATTCACTTTCTACTATAG
The DNA here is from genome assembly GCF_002878395.1 of Capsicum annuum. Lineage (NCBI taxonomy): Eukaryota > Viridiplantae > Streptophyta > Magnoliopsida > Solanales > Solanaceae > Capsicum > Capsicum annuum. Next base: position 125,468,049 of record NC_061113.1, read on the forward strand.
TTGATTTCTTATCTCAAGCAAATTAAAGCAGACGCTATCTATCATTTGCAACCAATAGACAATAATTAAAACCTCAGAATTATCAAGGAGTCCTATTACCTTTAGAATCTATAACACTTATCAACTTACAAAGACCTAACCCATAGATCCCATAACTCGGGTTAAGGGATTTAGTTGCTCATATTATAAAGAGCAATACAACTTGGTGAATTCTTATTACTATTGAATAATAGTTACAGTAAAAGTGAATACCAACAGTTGTATCTTGGATTAAATTGTAGTAGAAAAATGACAAAAAATAATATGATAATTGCTTGAAGGCTAACTACAAACTTTTATAAAAAACTAAAGAGAAAATACGTGAAGTTCAGGTCCAGAATGTTGAGTACCAGGCCCCAAGAAAACCCTAAACAATACTTTAAATAGTTCATCCTAATTATGGAAACAAAATCACTGAGTTCAGTAATTTTATGGACAGGTGACGATATTTTATGATGCCTTATCAAGAGTCTGATGACTTATCACAGATGTCGTCAGCTCCTCTTTGCTTTTGACATTCGCTGACATAGTTTGAAGATAAAACATGACGGTTTATCCAATCTAAGATAACTTATTATAGATGTCGTCGATGATTTAATTCAGCTCTCATGTTCTACCTTAGGCTAACGATGATCTTGACGGCTTATCACAACTCTGATTGCTTATTACATGTTGTCATCAGTTCTTCCAGCTGAATTCCATTCTCTATTTAAGGATGACAATGAAGCAGATAACTTATAGAGTGCTGACAACTTTTCAAGAATGTCGCTAGCCACACTTCTCTTCTATTTGCTTCAGATTTCAACTATTTTACCTCCATCATTCTTGGTTCTCTCGCGTCTTGACTTTCACTGCAAAATCAAAGATATAACAATCAAAAACGACAAAAGTTGCTTAAGACTTTTCAATTATTCTTAGTTAAACGCTTCAAATATGTTAGCATCTGCTCACACATCAATATCAAATAACTTTAACTTAAGAATAGGTGACATGGGGAACTTATGCTTCTGTGAGATATTTCCTTGATGCTCGTATTGGTTGTAGGCAAGAGCATACTCATATGCATCTTTGTAAATAGTCAGCCAATAGTAACCACACTGTAAGATCTTATGGGCTGTGTGAGTACCACTATAGTGAAACCTAACAAGAGATAAGTGACATGGCTCAAGAATATTCATCATCTCAATTTTGGGTATATACCTCCGAATCACACCATCCTCACACACCTAATATAATAATAGCTCATCCTATAAAAACTTGCATAAATAGCTTTCTCTATAGAAACAATAACTCTTATGGGAAGAGGTCACTAGACAAATTAGAAAATAGGAGACTAAGTCTTGTGATGCTTTAAAGACCCGCTCATCTGGAAAAGTATCATAAATCCCAATATCATCCCCTCATTTGATCATCACCTTCTCCTCTAGATGGTATAAATTTTTTGCAACCTGATTCTCTATAAGTTTTTGGTCCTTGACCTCAAAATCAAATTTCTGCAGCAATAGTACCCACCAAATCAACCAAGGATTTGCATCCTTTTTCACTATTTTTACCTGAAAGTTGCATGACCAGTAGGCACAATGACATTTGTCTCAATCAAATAGGATCAAAATTTGTCACAAGCAAACACAATGGGAAGAAGCTCCTCCTTAGTAACCGTATAATTTTCATTGTTGAGTTTAGTGCTTTTCTGGCATAGTAGATGGGATGAAATATTTTCTTACATATTTGGCCAGGGAAAACTCCTAGGGCCACACTATTGGAATCATACATCACCTCTAATGGAAGCGACCAATTTAGAGACACAATGGTAGGAGTAGAAATCAACCTCTTTTTTGGCACTCAAAGGCCTTGAGACAAGCATCATAAAAAACAAACTTCACATCTTTCTCTAATAACATGCCCAAAGGATTTGCAATTTATGAGAAGTCCTTGATGAACCGCCTATAGAAACCAGTATAAACCAAGAAACACCTAACATACTTGGAAATTTTTCACATCACCTCAATATTCACCCAGTCAACCTATATTCCTTTCTTCAAATAGTGTATCCAAGACTATGCCCTTTTTCACTATAAAGTAACACTTCTCCCAATGTATTACCAATTTTCACTCCTCAAATATCTAAAGTACATTGGACAAATATGACAAACAATCATCAAAAGTATCAACCACGTTTGATAAATCATCCATAAAGTCCTCCATAGTATCTTCCACCATATAAAAAAAGATTGATATATGGCGGGAGCATTACAAAGTCCAAAAAGTATCCACTTGCAAGGTAGAGGGTGGTATTGTCTTCTTGAGGGGTATTTAGGGTATAATCCAATTTCTATTACCCTTTAATACCAAGAGAAACCACATTCATATGTTCATGAATGGCATAGTAAAATAATCTTTCTGCAACCAAGTGTTCAACTTTCGATAATACATATAAACTTTTTATCCTGTAACTTATTTCATGGGCACTAACTCATTATTCCCATTTGGGACTGTAGTGATCCCACCTTTCTTAGGCATGCACTGAACTAGTATCACCCATTTAATATGGCTAATAGGATAATCCATACCCATATCAAACCACTTTATAATCTCTCTCTTTATTACCTCTTGTATAGATAGGTTCAGATGATAGTGATGCTCAACGCTTGGCAAAGCACTTTCGTTCAAGCTTAACCTTATGAGTACAAATTCTGGTAGAATCTTTAAAATATCTACAATGGTCCAACCAATGTCTCTTTTAAACATCTACAATATCAAGATCAAGGCCTCAACCTGTGTATTAACAAAATCGATCATAATAATAACCGACATGGTATTATTGTCCCCAAAAAATACATAACACAACTTCATTAAAACCTTAGAATTATTAAGAAATCCTACCACCTTTTGAATATTGAATAGTTAGCACCTAATCAAGACCTAAACCTACATCCCATAATTCAGGTTAATGGAGTTTAGCTACTCATGATGTAACAAACGAAACACATAATTGAATTCATGATTTGAAAGATAAACTTACAGAGCAATGAAAAGCAATAATTGTTTATTCGATTCAATCACTAGATAACTCTGCAAAAAGCAATAGTAATCTCTCACAAGTTAATGGTGACAGTGTATCCAAAACTAGAGAAAAATACTAAAGTTTGTAAAGTTCCTGATGTCTAAGATTTCTTCACACTTCCTAAATGAAACCCTAAAAGCTGCTATTTATAACTGTAACTTAAAGGAATTTCAAAATTAAAAGTTCCAAAATTCATCCCTTAGATGACTCAAACACTTAAGGAAAACCTATACTTGTCCTTAAATACTTAGGCTAATTTTGGAAACAAAATCACAGGTTACAGCTTTTTCTCGAAATATATGACGACATGTGTAACGCCTTAATAGGGTTCTAAAGACTTATCAAAAATGTCATCAAATCCTCTTTAATTTTGACATTATCTGCTTTAGGCTGACGATGAAACCTCACGGATTATCAAAACTTTGATGACTTATCACCAATGTCATTACGGATTCCAGTTGAAGTCTATTCTCTGTCTTAAGCTAACGACGCTCTTGATAGCTTATCAAATTTGTAACGACAAATTAGGGAGTATCATCACACTTTTGCTCTAACTTTATCACACTGCCTGTAGCTGACGATGGACCTGATAACTTATCACCAAGTTGACAACTTATCATAAAAGTCATCAACTGTTCTTCTGTAATTTCTTGGCTATTTGTTCCATATTCATCTCTTTTTGTCCATATTGTCTTAGGTTCTCTTGCATCTTGCCTTTCACTGAACTATCAAATAAACACCATAAAAAACAATGATAGTTACTTAAGAACTTGCAATTATTCTGAGTTAAAAGTCATAAATGTGATAACAAAATGCTAGCACATCAACACCCTCAACTTAAAACAATTGTTTGTCCTCAAGCAACCAAAATATAACTAAGAGAATACAAAGTACATTCGATAGTCAATTTTCTATATCATCTCAACATAACTTCACCTTCTCCCCGATCAATCAATTCAAACTTAACTGTGTCAACTATTGAAAAATAATAATTCAACACATAGGCGTCAAGATATGGCATAAATTAGTCAATAGCAACCATGCATGTACCAAGATCACACTATCTGAACATGTTAGTAACTAGCAACATAACCTGTGTACCCTCACAGCAAAGAAATTCCTTTTTCTCTCATATCAGAAATCACATATATACACATAGGGATAATCAGGAGACTCACTCTCATAAAGAAATTCCACTCAATGTACGTCAATTTTCATAGGCTTTCCCTTATAGTCAGTACCAAGGTTTCTAGACAGGTCAACTAGGATCACTATACGTCTTTTTCTTAGATTTTAGTGTAGCCTAGGGGCTAGTATGATATTCAAGGGTATTTAAAATTACTCCGCCTCCTTGACACTACACTAACTTTTTGGGGTCTCACTTCTTAACCTTTTTCTCTTCCTTCCTTTTATTGATCACACATGCTTAAGGTGGGTGCTATCTTTTCAAAAACCAAATTATCTTTTTCTAATCTTTTATACAACTTTTTTCTTTTCTTATTCTTTTTGCACCACAACTAGTTTTTTTATTCTTTTCTATTATTCTACCTCTCTTCATACTCATTTTGCATCACGCACCCTTATGACAGCCACCCTCAACTTGTCCTATTTTCCTAAGTCAAGGTGCACAGTGTCCAAGAAGGACCAGGGCCAAAACAGGTTCATTGTGAAACAAATAGGAAGGTAATAGGTGTCATGAAAGAAATAGGCTATTTAGGCTTAAAATAGGAATCAAGGGATATTATATATAGAGGGAATGTCATTTATGCTAAAATTGGGCTAATATCAAAATCGCCTATGATCCTCTCCTAACCCCTATCCTATAACTAAGGTAAGACTAACTGAGTAAGTTCTGGATTGACACATAAAGGTAACTAAGTAAGACCTCACACACATATGGCATACAAATATATCGCACATCACTACATATCTGGTTCGTGTAATTTTTTAGCACTGATTATCAAGTTTTTAAAACTAATGCCACTAGAAAGATACATTGTGGCTACAATGTGATGCAGTTCACACAGTATTACAAATTGACACTTGGAGAGGTGCTCAAAAATCATAAAACATATTGTAAGTATTCCCGCCTGTCACGTGGGTGACCCGGGTTCGATACCCAGCAACGACACCATTTTTAATAACACTCAACTTACACATTAATTTAGTATAAGGCGGTCTTCATCAATATATTTACTCAACTTTGGAGTCGGGGTCAAATACACAGGGAACAATGTGAGTGGCAATTAAACTAGTTTGAAACTATAGCTAAAAGTTGATTTCAAATGAATGATGCGAAAAAATAAAGTGGGGTCTTTTAATGATCAACAAATAATTGTTGGTCACTCTAGTTTCAGTGTTTGTAAATCAAGAGTTCATGAAATATCCAGAATTATGTTCACTACGGTATCCAGTACATGACAGATGCTAAAAGTGGTTCAAGATGCTCACGGTAGGTAGGATAACAAGCTATATTTATTGATGTTATGCTTAAATGTCTCTCTACTGACTTAATAATTTACTTCCCCAATTATCTCAAACTTAGGAAATTTGTATTTACTGCCTAGATTTTACCTCAGGTTAACTAATCTTTTCACAATACTGATTATTAAACGAAGTATTTCTGAGTCCCTGTTGATAATTCACTTCCTACTAAATTTGATTTCTTTCTAAAGCAAATCAAAGAAGGTGTTATATATTGTTTGCAACCAACAGGAGTTAATTAAAACCTCAAAATTATCAAGAAATCCTACCACCTTTTGAATTTTGAACACTTAGCACCCTATCAAGACCTAACCCTAGATCCCATAATATAGGTTAATAGAGTTTAGCCAATCTTGATGTAACAAATGAAACACATAATTGAATTTATGAGTTGAAAGATAAACATATAGAGCAATGAAAAGCAATAATTGTTTCTTCGATTCAATCAATAGATAACTCCGTAATAAGCAATAGTAATCTCTCTCAAGTCAATGGTGACAGTGTATCCAAAAATAGAGAGAGAAATATTAAAGTTCATAAAGTTCCATATGTCTAAGATTTCTCCATACTTCCTGAATGAAACACTAAAAGCTGCTATTTATAGATGTAACTTAAAGGATTTTTGGAATTAAAATTTCAAAAATTCATCCCTTAGATGACTCAAACTCTTAAGAAAAACCTAAACCTATCCTTAAATACTTAGGGTTATTATTGAAACAAAATCACAGGTTACAACTTTTTCTCAAAATAGACGACGACATACATTACGCCTTATCAGGGTTCTGATGAATTATCAGAAATGTTGTCAGATCCTCTTCAATTTTGACATTCTCTGCTTTAGGCTGACGACGAAACCTAATGGCTTATCAAAACTTTTTCAACTTATCACCAATGTCATCACAGGTTATAGCTGAAGTCCATTCTCTGTCTAAGTCTAACGATTCTCTTGATAGCTTATCAAATTTGTGACAACATATTAGGTGATGTTGTCACACTTGTGCTCCAACTTTATCACCCTACCTCCAGCTGACAATGGACCTGATAACTTATCACCAAGTTGACAAGTTATCACAAAAGTCGTCAACTGCTCTAAAATAATTTCTTGGTTATTTGTTCCATATTCACCTCTTTTTGTCCTTATTGTCTTAGGTTCTATTGCATCTTGGCTTTCACCGCAATATCAAATTAATATCATAAAAAACAATGATAGTTACTTCAAAACTTACAATTATTCTGAGTTACAAGTTTTATATGTGCTAATAAAATGCTAGCACATCATTAGGTTTATGAACAAGGTCATTCTTTCATCTGTGTGCCAAAGTGCATGGTTTTAAGCTTAAATTTACTTTTTTTGAATTAGGGTTTATACCCAAGTCTCTATATTCTTGAATTATGATTCTGCCTTGTGATTAAAAATGTTACATGTAGCAAGATTTACATATAGTCATTTTTTGACTTGTAAGATTTGTGCTATGATATGAAGATTTATTCTATGGTATGAATTTTACTATCTAGACTTGATATTATTGAAAGATTTCAAGATAATTATAGAGCATGATGTTTTATTATCAATTTCTATGAAATAAAGCATGAATTCAAAGTCTTAAGTAAAAGCATTAAGTTTACAAGGATGTTCAAGTGCTTGAAACTTCATTCATATACATTATAGCATGATTCAATAAATATTAATCTTTTGATCTCAATGCAACACATGAAATCTACAACTATTCATCTTGATTATGATTTAGAGTAAAGAGACGTATAACCAGTTTTCAATCTATTACCCCTTATGCTATTTTAAGGTGTATTTCTTAAAGTATGAGCATATGAGTATTTTAAAGATAGTATTTTGAACAAATAAGGAAATACAGATGAGTGTATCAAAAATTCATAAAACTATGAGCCAGCGTAGGTTATGATTTTTCCCAATATGGATGTAGTTTAGTTATTACTTAATTTAAGTTTCTCTTCTGATGGAAATGATAGAACAACTCTCCCCTTGGTGGATAAGATGTTGGACTCCATGGTAGCTCGAATAATTTATTTGGTTTAGAAGAATCCCCAAAAATAAAGAATCAAAGTAAAGCTTTTAGAAACTAAATATTATGGCTCACAAAGTTTATCCTGATTCTTCTTTATTCATGTTTATGATATTGCAGTCTTTTGTTTACTTAAAGCTCAAGGTGAGTCATTTACACTTATCATGCATTATAGAAAGTTTATCTATATATTCAGTTATTATTTTACTTTTACATTCATCCCTACATACTAGTACATTCCAGAGGTACTGACACACACATATGTCTATGTGCTGTATTGTCTTATAATGTAGGTTCTAGTGCTCATTTAGAGTAGCACAATTGACTACGATCATCATCACCTACATTACAACTTTTGGTGAGTCCTCATTGTCTTAGCACCTAGTTCTCAGATATCCATTCATTACTGGAAGTGTTTTAGTTATGTGATTTCTAGTTATGTTGGGGTTAGCTGAAGTCTATTCCAGTGGCTCTCTAGTGATAAGTAGAGGCTTTTCGTCCCATTTATGTATTACGTTCAAAGAGTTTTTTGAGGATTTCCATGTAAAATACTTTTTTTAAGATATGGACTATTTACCTTCTAAGTTCTATAAATGTTAGGTAACTTTTCATATGCGTTTTAAGATAGATAGATATCATAGGTTATCTTAGTTTTATTTGTAGTATTAAGCACCATGAGACATCCAATTGGTACTTCTAGGGGATTACAATCTTGGTATCATAGCCTGAGATTTTTAAGAGTCCTAGATTTAGATAAGCCATGTTATATAGATTCTTAATCATGATTGTGAAGCGCACTATATTTATGTGTAGGAGAATATGGAATGAGTTAAGAATTCTCATTTTTTCCATGATTTATAATGCTTATAGTTGTCTCTATCTTCCTTAACTCATGCTTTTACATAACAAAATATTCCCCCTCACCGAGCTGATGCACACAGAAACAATGATCAACCACCCTACTTACCCACCCTCTAAATAAGAATATGTCTCGTGCTGAAGTTTAGGCTGCCTATATAGCGTTGGCCCAAGATGTGAATGTCAATGTTAAGGGAAACTAGCAGACAAAAGTACCACATCATCAAAATGGTAACTTAGCTACAACCAGGATTTAGGACTTCATAAGAATGAATCCATATGAGTTCCGTGGGTCAAAGATGGATGATAATCCTCAATTCTTTATTTATGATGTGAGAAATATTATTCAAATTATGCATGTGACTAAAGAGAAGAGTGTAAAAATTGTATCCTATAGGCTGAAGGATGTTTCTTATGATTTAGTACTTATGTGGAAGCAAGGTAGGGGTGAGAATATAGCTTTAATGAGTTTGAAGGTATTTCAGAATGCTTTTCTCGATAGGTTCTTTCCATAAGAGATAAGGGAGCCTAAGGTGGAGAAGTTCATGAACCTGAGGCAGGGCTCTATGATAGTGAAGGAGAATTGCCTTAAGTTCACCAAGTTTCCTAAGTATTCTCTCAAGTTGTTATTTGACTTTAGAGCTTGTATGAGTAAGTTTGTTAATGGGGTATCTGATTTGGTGGTAAAGAAGTGTAGGACTACCATGTTGATTTAAGATATGGATATTTATCTATTGATAACTTATTCTTAATTGACAGAAAGAAAATTTAAAGGAAAGAGAGGAGAAATAAGAGGGCTAGGACATGGCATCTTAAGTATACCATCCAAGGCTCGAAGGGGGAAGCCAATCACATTTTTAGGGTCATTCATCTGTAACCGCTCTATCTTCAACCAGTTCCCCTACACCTAGGACTCCACAGAAGTAGTGGGACATGACTTCAAATTCCACATCTCAAAATAATATAGTCAGGAAGCTTAGATACTCAACATGTTCTAAGTATGGTAGAGCCTATCCAACTGAGTGTTTGATGGGTAAAGAGGGTTGTTATAGTTGTGGTGAGGTGGGCTACAGAATCAAGAAGTATCCGTATAATAAGAACGGAAGTAGAGATGTTCATCCTCAGGCTCAGGTTACTAATGCACTAGTTCAGCTAGGTCGCCCAATCCCTCTCCTCGGTGCATCATCCTATACTGATGGTGGTCAGTGGCAAAATTTGTAATATGATTTACTATTCCGTCAGGAGGAGAAAGTTTTGCTAGATGATGTTACTGGTCTATTTTGTGCCTTCTACTATGATGTATATGTGATATTAGACATAGGATCAAATCTATCTTATGTAACTCCATTAGTTTCTATAAATTTTTAGGTAGGTCCTGAAAATCTCTCTAAGATTTCTCAGTTTATACCCCAGTGGCTACGTCTGTAGTGGATAGATAAGTCTGTTTGAAGTGTCTTATCATGGTCCTCCATAAATTCATACTAAAGGACTTAATAGAGTAATATATGGTAGATTTTTATGTCATTCTAGGCATGTATTATCTCTATTAATGCTATGCATCAATATGTTGTCACACCCACATAGTAAAGTTTTAGTTTCCTGATGTGGAAGTTTTTGAATAGAAGGGTAGTTTCATGTCTTCCAAAGTTCAATTCATCTCCTATATTAAGGCTAGAAATTTAAAATCTAAAGGGTGTATCTATCATTTAGTTTGAGTCAAAGATACTAAGTCTCAAGCCTCAACAAATCAATCATTCTGTGTAGTCAACGAGTTTCGTCAGGTTTTTCCTGAAGATTTGCTAGGGGAACCTACAGATAGAGAAATAGAATTCAATATTGATCTTTTTCCTGATACTCAACCCATTTTTATCCCTCTAAATTGTATGGCTTTGGATGAACTTAAAGATTTAAATAAGCAACTTAAGAACCTCTTAGATTAAAGGTTTTATTTGACCAAGTATTTCTCTGTGGGGTTCTCCAATCCTTTTCATTCATAACAAAGATGGTAGTCTCAGAATGTACTTAGTCTGTAGACAGCTAAATAAGGATACTATCAAGAACAAGTATCTCATTCCTAGAGTTGATGATTTATTTTATCAACTTCAGGGTGCTTGATGGTTCTCCAAGATTGACCATAGGTTGGGATACCATCAACTGAAAGTTAGGGAGTAAGAAATTCTAAAAAGATCTTTCTGATTATGGGATGCCCATTTTGAGTTTGTGGTTATGTTATTTCGTCTGATTAATGAAACTACATCTTTTAATGGATTTGATGAACAGGATCTTCAACTAGTACTTTGACATATTTTTAATTGTCTTTATAGATAACATACTAGTGTGTTCTAGGAGTGAGGAGGAATATGCAAAACACTTAAGGATAGTGCTGCAAACTCATAAAGATCATCAATTGTATGTGAAGTTTGGTAAATATGTGTTTTGGTTGGAATCTGTTACCTTCTTGGGACATATTATTTCAGGGGCTAGTATTAATGTGGATCCTCAAAAGAGTGATGCTGTGAAGTACTGCTAGTTAAGACCAATCACTACATTCGATATCAGGAGCTTTTTGGGTTTGGCTGGTATTATAAAAGATTTTTTGAAGGGTTCTCCTCTATAGCTGCTCCATTGACTAAGCTTACCCAAAAAAGTGAAGTTTATATGGTCAGATAAGTGTAAGAAGAGTTTCCAAGAGTTGAAAGATAGATTGACCTCGGCTCAAGTGTTAGCTTTATAGGTGGGGTTAGATGGCTTTTTAGTGTATTGTGATGCATCCTAAGTTGGGTTAGGTTATGTGTTGATGCAAAATGGGAAAGTGTTAGACTATGCCTCTAGGAAACTTAAAGAGCATAAAAAGAATTACCCAACCATGACTTGGAATTAGCTATTGTTGTATTCGCCGTAAAAATTTGGAGTCATTGCCTCTATGGTATGCTTGTTGATGTTATCAATAACCTTAAAAGTCTTCAATATGTATTTTCTCAAATGGAGCAGAATCTTTGTCAAAAAGGTGGTTGGAATTATTGAAAGACAATGACATAAATGTGCTCTATTGTCTAGGTTAGGCTAACATAGTGGTAGATGCACTAAGTAGGCTATCTATGGGTAGTGTATCTCATGTAAAGAATAAAGAATGGGAGTTGGCAAAAGAAGTATATTCGTTGGCTCATTTAGAAATATGTATGTTCAATATTAATGATAGGGGAGTACTAGTTTAGAAAGGTTGAAAATCATCTTTGGTAGTGAAAGTGAAGGAGAAATAGTGAAATGACCCCTTATGTAGCTAAATAATGAAGCATTCCTAAAGTCGAAGTTTGAGAATTTTTTAAAAGAGGTAGATGGTGTACTTTGATATCAACGTATACTTTATGTTTCGAGTGTAGACGGGTTGAGGGAAAGGATACTAGCAGAGGCTTATTGTTTGACATATTTCGCACATCTAGGTGTTACTATGATATACCATGATTTCATGGAAATTTATTGGTGGAAAGGTATTAAAAAGGACAGCCAAATTTGTAGCTCAGTGTCCCAATTGTCAGCAAGTTAAGGTCGAACCCAAAAGATTGAGTGGTATATTGTAACCGATCAGTGTCCCTACTAGAAATAAGAAATAGTGACTACGCATTTCATCACAGAGTTTCATCGTACAAGGCGTCAACATGATTCAATTTGGGTCACAGTAGACAATATAACTAAGTTAGCCCATTTCGTACTTGTTAAGACTTCAAATATCGTGGAGGATTAAGACAAGTATGTTCATATGCTAGTGAGGGTTTATTGGATACCCTTTAACATCATTTCAAATAGAGGCATGTTATTTACTTCAAAGTTTGGGCAGTCTTTTAAGAAGGGCCTTGGTAAAAATGTTAAGCTTAGTACTATATTTCATCTACACACCGATGGTCAGGCTGAACACATATGTTGAGGGCATATGTTTTAGACTTTAAATGAAGTTTGGATTACCATTTACCTTTGATTGAGGTCCTTCCACCATAATGTATATATGCTAATAGACACAGGATCAAATCTTTCTTATGTAACTCCCTTAGATGTTGTAAATTTTGAGGTAGGTCCCAAAAATCTCTCTAAGCTCTTCTCAGTTTTTACCTCTGTGGGTTAGATAGTTGTTGCTAGATAAGTCTGTTAGAAATGACCTATCATCGTCCTCCAAAAATTCATACTAGAGTACTTAATAGAGTTAGAGATGGTAGATTTTTATGTCATTCTAGGCATGGATTATCTCTATTCATACTATGAATCAATAGATTGTTGCACTCGTATGGTGAAGGTTTAGTTTCCTGATGTGGAAGATTTTGAGTAGGAGGTTAGTTTCATGTTTTCCAAAGGCCGTTTCTTCTCTTATATTAAGGCTGGAAATTTAATATCAAAAGGGTGTATCTATCATTTAGTTTAAGTCAAAGATACTAAGTCTCAAGCCTCAACAAATCAATCAGTCTGTGTAGTCAATAAGTTTTCTGAGGTTTTTCCCAAAGATCTCTAGGGATACCTACAAATAGAGAAATAGAATTCAATATTATCTTCCTCCTAATACTCAATCAATTTCTATCCCACCAAATTGTATGGCTTTGGCCAAAATTAAAAAAATCAAGAAGTAACTTAAGCTCCTCTTAGATTAAAGGTTTTATTTGATCAAGTGTTTCTTTGTAGGGTTCTCCAGTCCTTTTCATGCATAAGACAAATGCTACTCTCAAAATCTGTATGGACTATAGACAGCAAAATAAGCTTACTGTCAAGAACAAGTATCCCATTCCTAGAGTTGTTCATTTGTTTTATCAACATTAGGGTGCCCGATGGTTCTCCAAGATTGACCTTAGGTTGGTATACCATCAACTAAAAGTTAGGAAGAGAAATTCTGAAAACAACTTTCTTATTATGGTATGGCCTTTTAGAGTTTGTGGTATGTTATTTCATCCGACAAATGATCCTACATCTTTCAATGGATATGATGAACAGGGTCTTCAACCAGAACTTTGACATATTTTTCATTATCTTTACAGATGACATACTGGTGTGTTGTAGGAGTGAGGAAGAACCTACAAAACATTTGAGGATAGTATTACAAACTATCAAAGATCGTCAATTATATGTGATGTTTGGAAAATATCTGTTTTGGTTAGAATCTGTTACCTTCTTGGGACATTAAATTTTAGGGGTTGGTATTCATATGGATCCTTAAAAGACTGATGCCTTGCAGAACTGGTTAAGATCTATCAATCCATTCGATGTCAGGATCATTTTGGGTTTGGCTGGGTATTATAAAAGATTTGTTGAAGGGTTCTCCTCTATAGATGGAGCATTGACTAAGCTTACCCAAAAGAAAGTAAAGTTTATATGGTCAGATAAGTGTGAGATGAGTTTCCAAGAGATTAAAGATAGATTGACTTCGGCTCCATTATTAGCTTTACAGGTGGGGTTAAATGGACTTATAGTGTATTGTGATGTATCCAAAGTTGGGTTAGGATGTGTATTGATGAAAAATGGGAACGTTATAGACTATGGCTCTAGGAAACTTAAAGAGCATAAAAAGAATTACCCAACCATGACTTGGACTTAGCTGTTGTTGTATTTTTCTTGAAAATTTGGAGTCATTATCTCTATGATATGCTTGTTGATGTTTTCAGTAACCATAAAAGTCTTAAATGTGTATTTTCTCCAAGGCACCTGAATATTTATCAGAAAAGGTGGTTGGAATTATTTAAAGACTATGACATGAATTTTCTTTATCATCCAGGTAAAGCTAACATAGTGGTAGATACACTAATTACGTTGTCTATGGGTAGTGTATCGCATCTAAGAAGGAAGAATAGGAGTTGGCTAAAGAAGTGCATTGGTTGGATCATTTGGGAGTATGTTTGCTCAACATTAATAATGGGGGAGTAGTTGTTCTGAAAGGTTTGAAATCATCTTTGGTAGTGGAAGTGAAGAAGAAAGAGTAAAATGACCCCTTATGTAGCCAAATAATGGAAGCAGTCCTAAAGTAGAAGTTTGAGATTTTTCCCAAAGGGTTAGATGGTGTACTTCGCTATCTATGTATACTTTGTCTTTCGAGTGTAGACGGGTTGAGGGAAAGGATACTATCAGAGGCTCATGGTTTGAGATATTTCATTCATCTGGGTGTTACTAAGATATACCATAATTTTCTGGAAATTTATTGGCAAAATGGTATTAAAAGGGACATAGCCGAATTTGTAGCTAAGTGTCCCAATTGTCAGTAAGTTAAGGTCGAACCCAAAATACCGAGTGGTACATTGTAATAGACCAGTGTCCATACTAGTAATAGGAATTAGTGAATATTATTTTCATCACAGGGTTTCATCATACAAGGCGTTAGCATGATTCAATTTGGGTCATAGTAGACAAAATGACTAAGTCAGCCCATTTCCTACCAGTTAAGACTTCGGATATCGCAGAGGATTATGCAAAAATGTATGTTCACAAGTTAGTGAGGCTTTATTGGATACCTTTTTACATCATTTCAAAAAGAGGCATGTAGTTTACTTCATAGTTTGGGCAGTCTTATAAGAAGGGCCTTGGTAAAAAGGTTAAGCTTAGTGCTGCATTTCATCTACACACCGATGGTTAGGCTGAACACACATGTTGAGGGCATGCATTTTAGAATTTAAGGGAAGTTCGGATTACCATTTACCTATAATTGAGTTTGCTTATAATCATAGTTATCATTCTAGCATCATATGGGTCCGTTTGAAGCTTTGTATAGGGTTAGGTGTAGGTCGCATATAGGATGGTTTGAGGTAGACGAATCAGCTTTGATGGTCTTGAAGCTATTCTTGAAGCTTTGTAAAAGGTTTAATTGATTCATCAGAGATTGAAAACTGCTCAGAGCTATCAAAAATCATATACTGATGTAAGAAGGAGAGAGCTCAAGTTTAAAGTGGGCGATTGGGTATTCTTGAAGGTGTCCCCTATGAAAGGAATTATGAGATTCATAAAGAAGTGAAAGTTGAGTCCATGATTTATTTGACTATATGAGATAGTGAAGCGTATAGGATAGGTTTCTTATAAGTGGAGTTTTTCATCAGAGTTAGCTACGACTTACCTAGTGTTCCATGTTTCAATGCTAAGAAATGCTTTGGGAATTCATCCTTAGTAGTTCCCCAATAGAGTATTAAGGTAAAATTTAACTTGCCACATGAAGATATTCATATAGAGATACTTGATAGGCAAGTATAAAGGCTAAGGAAAAAGGAAGTAGCTTCAGTAAAAGGCCTTTGGAGAAACCAATTAATTGAAGAGGCCACTTGGGAAGCTGAAGCGGACATGATGACCAAGTCTCCTCATATCTTTTCCTCCAATTTAGTTCCTACCTAGGGTAAAGTTATTTCCTGCAAATTCCTTCTCCTTAAGTCTGTTTAAGAGTTTCAATATTGTATATTATGCTGTGTGAAACTAAATCCTTGTGGTGGTTGTAAGTTCGGTGGTAAATTCAGTATGGAGGTGTTGATTCTTGTCCAAGTCTCAATCCTAGATGAATCACATTCGAGGACAAATGTTTCCAAGGGTGTGATATTATCATACCCCACGTCTAAATTCGAGTTTTACATACAACATATGAATGGTATATTATAGTCGCATTCAAAACAGTGTTGTATGCTGTAAATTTTGTTGTAGGTACGACTCAACTTTTAAAGTGGTAAGACTACTACACAAGTCATATGAAGGGTAGTCATAAGTTCATTAGTGTAGCCTCCCTAAGATACTGTCCAAGATATGAGTGAGGAGCGAAAGGTCGTATGGAGATATTACTAATCGTATTTAGCACTCGAATAATGATCAGTGTTCACGATTCTTTATTCTGCACAACTTATGATTTTATTTTTCAAGTCTTACCCTCAGTATACAATTTGTATGGTTTAGTCGTGAAGACTCACGATCAATTTCTCTAATGTTAAGTTAAAGGTCTTTTTGATCTTTTCCCCTCTAATAACTCCAAATCAAGACCCATAACCCTCAAAGAGGCATTATTTTCCTCTATTACTCAATCAATTAACAACACTTACCTTTTCCCATTTTCAAGAACATCAAGATTAGGGTTTATCTCCCCAAGTTAATCCTTCAAGTCTCAATATTCAAACTCTCTTTACAAGTCAAGAAAATAAAGTTATGTGGGGTTTATGAACAAGGTTATTCTTTCACCCTAGTTTCGAAGTTTCATGGTTTTAGGATTAAATTAACTTTTTTCAAATTATGGTTCGTACCCAAGTTGTTATATTCTTGAAGTAAAATTCTACCATGTGAGTGAAAGCTTTACGTGCACCAATGTTTAAATATTGTCATTATTTTACTTGTAAGATTTGTATCATGATTTGACTTTCATTATCTGGACCGAATATTGTTTAAAGATTTAAAGGTGATTATTGAGTATGATGTTTTATTATGAATTTCTACGTATTAAAGCATGAATTCCAAGTCTTAAGTACAAGCATTAAGTTTACGAGGAAGTTTAAGCTCTTTTAACTTCATTCAAATATATTATAGCATGATTCAAGAAAGATTGACCTTTTAATCCTTCGACAAGATATGAAATCCATAACTATTCATATTGATGATGATTTAGAGTGAATAGAAACGGAATTGGTTTTTAGTCTATAAGCCCTTATGATATTTTAAGGTGGATTTCTTAAAGTGTGAGAATATAAGTATTCTGGGGGTAGTATTTAGCACCGAGAAGGGAATGTGGATGAGCATATAAAAAATTCCTAGAAATTTCAAGCCACCATAGGTTGAGCATTTTCCTAATATGGATGAAGTTTAGTGATCAATTAAGTTAAGGTTTTATTTTGATGGCAATGATAAAAAACACTTCCCAATGTGGAAAAGACATTGAATTTCATAATAGCTCACATGATTTATGTCGGTTAGAAGAATCACCTAAAAGAAAGAACAATAGTAAATCTTTTTGAAACTAAGTGCAATGTCTCATAGAGTTTATCCTTATGCTTCTTTATTCACGTTTATAATCTTGCATCCTTCACTTATTTAAACCTCAATGTGAGCCATTTAAACTTAGCATGCATCATTGAAATTTTATATGTATATTCAGTTATTGTCTTATTTATGAATTCACCCTCACATAATTAGTACATTCTAGAGGTACTGACCTATATATATGTGTATGTGCTACATTGGCTTGTAATGTAAGTTCTTGTGCACCTTTCCAGCATCACGATTGACTACGGGCATCATCACCTACATCCCGACTTTTGGAGAGCCCTTATAGTCCGAGGAACCAGTTTTTAGATATATGTTCGTTGTTAGAAGTGTTTTAGTTATGTGATTTCTAGTTATGTTTAGGACATCTGGGGTTTAACCCAATGGATCTCTAGTCATGAGTAGATGCTTTTCAGGTCGTTTATGTTGTAATTTCAATGAGTTGTTGAAAGATTTCAAAGTTAAAGACTTTTATTAATATATGTAACCATTTACCTTAAAAGTTTTATATATGTCATTTCACATCTTATATGAGTTTCAAGCTAGATAGATATCATGGGTTAGCTTAGGGATATTCATAGTCTTAAGCACTGTGTGACGTCTAGGGTGTACTCCCAGGATGTTACATGTAACCTTTTGAGCTACTGTATCTCTAGGGATCACTTCTTCGTTGAAGCACCAATAGCATAAGTACTGACTCCTCTTTCTGCCTCCCGAGTATTCCACCTTCAATTGGTATTTGAAACCTAATCTAAGATTTCTATATCTAACTCTGTGAAGGATCATTAAAGCCCCATTAGTAATAGTTTTAGCAAAAACATTGTTGTTTGCATTCACAACTCTATTGAATATCTCGAGAAAATTCCTTCTTAAAATTCTGTGGTTGGGCACAATCATGAACTTCTTCTTGCCCCTTTACTATGTCTCATGTAATGCCTCTAACTACAATTGCCTAAAATTATTGATCTCATCCTTCAACTACAACATTCTAGAAGGCAAAAAGAATCAATCCAAGAATTATTTCCTCAACTTATTCCAACAAGTGATGGACCCACGAGGTAGTTTCCCTAACCATAACATTGCTTTTCCTTTCAAGGAGAATGGGAACAACTTTATTTCTGAAAGTGTCCTGACTCACCCCATGTAAAATTATATGATGTTCAAATCCACACGATATTCATGATGTGTATGTTTGCATCATCAGTCAATAAACCAACAAACATACCCTTTAGATTAAGTAACTGAATCATAGCACGTGTAATTTCAAACTTCACCCCTGGGTAAACTTAGGAGGAATCATGCTCTTATTTTAATAGTCTCAGCATATCCCATATTTTCCTCTAGATCATCAAATGCTAGGAAGTACTACAAATTGGAGGATTGAACTCAATGTCATCTCGCTCTGTCTCTATAGAACGCTTCTCGACCCTCTTCTTCCCATCTCACTCTTTCCTATTGAGATGCATACTGGGTAGTTTCCCTTCACACATTTTCTTTAACTAGTAACAACATAGTGGTTTGTGCGGCTATTTCTTTAACACTATGTGAAGGTGGAGGAATTAGATTAGGTCATCATGAACCCCTAGATCATGTGCTTCCATCTTAGGATTCTTTCATAAGGTTCTTTCAAGCTCAGGATCAAGTGGTATAAAGGTATTTCCTTGACTCCAAGTATTTGGAGTAGACCGACGTATGCCGTAAGAACAATAGAAAAACAAAAACAAACAACATCAAAAACCTTAATCATTCAATCAATAACCATATTCCCCGGCAATGGTACCAAAATTTGATATCGCCAAAAATTATACCTCTAATAAAGTATAATACTGTGGTTGTCATATAAAGAACCTAAAACAGGTTGGAGTTGAACCCACATGGAATTTGATGCATCTATATCATGAACTGGTTGAAATAGTCGAAAAGTGCAGAAAGTAAATTTACGTGTTTTGTGAAAACAATATCAATAGTAACAAACATTGATTGTTTCAGGTTGAAATCGATATGAGATGAATACTAGGACTATGTTTCCCCTGACTTCCTAACTCTGCAGATGTATCGAGCTCGTCAAAATAAATCGATGCCTTACATGTAGTATCTAACAAGTTATGTATCACCAACTATCTCTTGAACACCTTTGGTGAATTTCACACTTCTCCTTTTGAGTATCAAAGTGTTGCATTACTAACCCTTTTCCTGGATCCCATATAAAGTAACTCCTATTGGGTCACAAATTAATTAGATGAAGGTTGATAACTTTAAATTACTATTTTGATCTTTTTTTCCTGATTTCAACCTCTCTCTTGATTTAGTATAAACTACATGCAGGTTCTTAAAGTTTGTAGTCATTAAGAAGCAAATCAAAATGAAGAAAATCACAATACATGCAAGAACATCAATCTAGAACGACTTTGCACTTCCTCTACTTAATTATTCCATCAGGGTTCCCACAACCCTAGTTAAGAGGTTTAGTTGCTAATGTTTGCAAGAACACCCATAGAATTCATAATAGAAAGGATATGAATAATATTAAAATAAAATAAGCATGAAAACCTGAATCTCAAATTAATATCAAACCATAAAATCAAGAACATGAATTCCAAGAATAAAATTGAATCTCAGAAATCAACATAGCTTTATAAGTATAAAAAGTATGTAAACATGCATAAACTAATAACAAAACATCAATGGGGTATTTATAGGATACATCAAAAATTCGAAAAATTGTAACTAAAATAAAATAGGTAAAATAAGTTGGCACCTACCTATGGACCCACTTATGGACCGAGGTACTACCAATGGAAACTAGGTGGGTTTGTAGGTCTCAGAGAAAAATTTTAGTGTTAGATCACCCACTTACGGAGACACTTATGATGGATATAAGTACCACATATGCCCCATATGTAGGTCTCTGTCAGTCTCAGAGTCAAACTTTCAGAATTTATTTTTGCTACATACAACCCACTCAGATGGGAGTAAGTACTACTTAAGACCGATATTTGGGTCATTAAGTAGATTAAAAAAATTCTATCATCTTTTTCTCTTTTTCTGCTCCAAAACTTGTTTTCCTACAAAATAAGTACAAAAACACAACACATCAAAAAAAGGGACTAAGTACTTGCATAACATCCTTGCTTTAAGCATCAAAAATTTCATTAAACTATGATACATCACTGCCTAACTTGAGTTTAACAAATAACTAAATATCATGCTCAGGAGGAAGACCAGGTAGACAAGTGGGGAAAACATCAGTAAACTTATGAATTATAGGAACAGAGTCAAGCAATGGACTCTCCACACTAAAAGGACGAATATAAGCAAGATAAGACTTACAACCCCTCAAAATAAGTGTCTTATCCAAAATAGAAGAAATAATCCCTATTGGCTCGCAGCTAATAGCTTCCAAACACACAACTGGGGGTATGTCGTACATGACTAAGGTAATAGTTTTGGCAAAATAATCAAAGATCAGATGATAGTGGGATAACTAGCTCATACCTAAAATCACATAAAAATCCACCATATCTAACACTATAAGATCAGCCTAAGTATCAAATATTAGACCGTCACAACATATGATAAATAAACTTGATCCACTACTAAAAAATCACCCATGGGAGAAGATACACATAATGGCCTAAATAATAAATCCTAAGATAACTCTAACTGCTGATAATAATAACCTGACGCATAAGAATAAGTAGATCTTGTATGAAATATAGAAAAAGCCAACTTATAGAACACTAAGATCGTACCAATGACAACAACATTCGAAGACTCATCCTCGGGCCTAGCAAATATGGCATAGAACTGACCACGCCCACTACCTATTTGGGTTCCTGACCAATTTCCTATTCTATATGCCTTAGAACCTCTATCAGCATGGTAGGGACAACCCTTAGTACCATACATATCACTTCTAGCTAGGGAATGTACCATCCTAATTAGAGGAATACCTTTAGCTGATGGAAAATTTGCTCCATGATTGGGGCACTCTCTTGATAAATAGCCTAAAGTCCCAAAACCATCATATGCCCCAGATACTATACTGAAACTAGAAGATCTAGTTAACCCAGAATGATCACCATGACTAAAATAAATAGAAAACAAACACCTCAAAGAAAAACCATAACTCTGGGCAGGATGATTGTTGTAACTATACTAAACTCCATGAGCAATTTGAAGTGTGGCTTGAATGGGCCTACTAGACTAACCTTGATGCTGATACTGCCAATACAGATGGTACCTACCTTAAGAACCACTACCTGTGAATCATGAGCCACTACGGCTAGCATTTAAGCCATATTTATATTGTGACCTCTTATTTCTTCCCCCTTGGTCCTCATAATGCATCTTCTCCATAGCTTGAGCATGATAAGAAACCTCAGGAAAAGACTTACTTATAGCAATCAAACTCTTTGTTGTGATGCAAAGATAAAGTCTCAATCCTCTTATAAAGCAACAAACCTTATCATACTCAACAGTCTGAATACAAGTAGCATGCTAGATAACTCATAAAATCAAGCCTCATTCTCCATAACAGTTATGGAGCCCTGCTCTATTCTTAAGAACTAATTTCTCAAATGATCCCTAAGACTATGAGGAATATACTTCTACAAAAAGATCTAAAAGAACTATGTCCATGTCAATGGGGTAGATCCAACCATCCTGAATTCGAGATGACATCTTTACCAATGTTGAGCAGCAGAATCTAACTGAAAAGTCGTGTAATCCACACCATGAGTCTTAACTAGGCCAAAATTATATAGCCTATTGTCACAAGCAATCAAGAACTCATATTCATCCTCTCCTAATTCACCAAGAAGCCTAGGCAAAGACAATCTGAAGAATCTACCCAACATCTTCTGATCCTCCATAGCCATAGCTCCAAGTTGTGCCCCCACTTTGTACTACACTGATCCAGTGATTATGCACCATCATACGATGCACCACCACAAAAGAAAAAACAAAGCATCCTTGAGCATTAAAGAAGAAAGAACCTTGGTGGAGCTTGGACTGGTCCTTGCCCCACCGCTATCTGAGGTGGAATAATCTTTGGGTGGGATCAGAATAGGGTATTTTGAAGGCACCTATCCTAGAACCTAGATGGGGACACATTACTAGCCTATATAAAACATCTAGGTTTTCTATGAACTACGATAGGATCCGTAGGTTTGGTCTCAAGATCCTCGTCTTGTGTAGTGATAACACTTATCCTAGATATTCATGAAAGAGTGAACCAAAGGAATTCTTTAGAAACCAACTCAGAATCTTAGCATGAAATCAATGAAAGAAGTGAGAACTCCTAAATATCCTATAGCCTCACCAAGATAAGAACAAGCATCATCGTTCTGATCCGTGATACTCTACTAGACAATTTCTCTTGTATTAACAATACTAGTAAACCTAGGCCCTGATACAAATTTTTTTATGACCCAATTTATGAGTCATGATGGTACCTACTTTATCCCGATGGTAGGTAATCCAAATCATAGCTCAGAGTTATAATCAATAGCTAACTTGGTGGAAAATGGCCTAAAAGCATGAAATCAACCATTAAAGTCTTATAATAGCAATAAGCCATCATAATAGCCAAATAGATAAAGAATCAATAACTATCCTATGACCTAGTAGTATGGGTACGAGATCTACTGCAAATGGAACATAAGTACTTAAATAGTCAAATACAACATTTCCAGGAAAATAAAAGAATAAAAATGAACACTACATGGAATAAGGGGAAACTTCAATTCAGAGAGCTCACCCTATCTCCAAAATCAACTTGGCATAAACTTCACATTATTTGAGCTACTAGTAATTGGATCTACCCAAAAGTATAATAGAAGTGTAGTATAATTACCAAAACCACAGTTTCTCAGTACGTATCATTGGCCGACTAAGCAGTTTCAAGATAAAATAAGCTAAGTCACGATTAAAAGGAAAACCTAGAAATAAGCTCCAAAACTGTAAATAAATCAATAGAACAAACATAATAATGAATGAAAGAATGATTAATACTAGAAAACTAGCCCTAACAGGTTGCAAGTACGGAAACGTAAATAACTTAACACGGGCCCCTATAAACTCAAGTGGTGCAATTAGAAGAAAGTGAATAATAAAAAATCCATAAATTTACTTAATATTTACTATTACCATAAAACCATTTTTACTGTACTATGTATGAAATTACTCTTAATGACGAACTCGAACCGGAACTCACATCATCATCATAACCTCATTTTTATACTTGAACTGCAACTCATATTATTAGTATCATCATCAATCATTGAATTTGAGCTAAAATTCATAATCAATAAACCACTAGGATTTTGCCAAAATTAGCACCGACTCCCATATACTAAACCACATGACCATTAAGTATCTAATCTCCTAAAGTCCCAAAATAATCATTTCAAAAGATAAGACATATGTATAAAGGTCTACAAAATGTAACACAAGTCTTGATCTAAGGTAGGTTGGAGGGGCCCACTACGAATCCCCAAAATCCATTTTTAAGGAAAGTTCTACCCTAGACTTGGCTACGGTATCTAAATTTACTTCTAGATCTTAAATAAGCCATAATTATCCCTAAGGTAAAAATTTACCCTTAAACGTATGCAACTAAGTAAAATTCTCCTATTTATAGTTCTAAGATAGCTTAAACTGACATGACCCAAAATTGGCCCTTTCCGTATGGGCATCTTAAGCACAAAAGAATAAGAGATCTCCCGGTTAATCTAACCTAGCCATCAAATCAATCCACAAGTGTCTAATGAACTTCGAGAATATTATGAAGATAGTAGAAACAAAACTAGAAAACATAACTGAAAAATGTCTAATAATTCCATTAATGTCAACATACCAAACCAACATACTCAAGTCCACATTCATCAACAAAGCCTCTACAAATACAATGTATAAATATGTCTGGACATTCCCCCGACAATACCCAAAAAAAAGGTCCAAAACAAGTCTATAGCATAGGATACAAAGACTATGAAATGTATTCTTTATGAAGTATGGAATCTCACCACTTCAAAGTCAACACATGAACCGCTCGTACACCTGGTCACTACAGAGGAAGAGCCCATATGTCGTGTGGGTACACAGTGGCGATAGACGATTAGCAATTAGATTGCTAGCATATAACTCGAGGGTAACGATAAAATAGTGCCATTATTGAAATCAAAGTCAAACCAACATAAACAACTACATTTATATACATAGTCACATATATGCATATATAGATATCGAGAAGAGGAACAAGGCCTTAGCATTTATCTCAAAACTTTCAACCATAAACCATGAATTGAAGGACTCTAACCTTCCACTCACATATCTTAGGAAGTTTTAACTTCCCAATTATATTAAGCAATAGGACTTTAACCTTAAGTCATCTTACGAAGCATGTGGACTTTAACTACACGTCATTTTACTTTGGTAAGGGACTCTAACCTTAAGCCAATTTATTTGGCAAGGGACTCTAACCTTAAGCCATTTTATTAGGCAAGGGACTCTAACCTCAAGCCGTGGCTACCATTATTAGCTGACATTGGGACACCAACCCCTTGTCCATGTGTTAACATCCATTCCATTAAGCACTCAAGGAGTCTAACCCACTTAGTCAAATCAAGCCATAAAGTATACAATTCAACACCAAACATGACCACAAGGTCTTCATGAAACATTTATCAATCATTCACTTTAATAAGACAATACCTTAGTTTCAATCATCCTTTAAGTCAATCCGTTATCATTATGACCTTTACAACACCATTCATTCTTTATTATCATTCATATACCAAGACTTAGTTCAAGACACAATTTAGTTTCATCTTAGGGACTCTAATACCTTTAACCAAGCAATCCACAAAAGTCACCAACTAACTTATTACTTTGCCGACAAGGCCTTTACAAGTCATTTACTAACCATTCGTACGTATTAAGCCATTGCCTTAAGTCAAAACACTATTAGCATATAACTAGTTATTTCTCTTAGATATTTTCACAAACACCTTGTGGGCATACCTTTATGATGACGAAAACCCAAGTAAAAACCATTAACATTAGGATTACTCCTGACCCATTTGATAAAAAAGAAATACGAGCACCCACATGTGAAAATCATTACAAAAAAAAATGTATAAACATAAGATTAAACAAGAGGAAACAATACTCATCACAATGCATCTAAACCCTCAAAAATCTGATTTCAAAACCACCATTTACAAATCGTAATCATGGTTAAAAACACATGATATTTGAGAAATAACAATAACGGGAGAGTCACATACCTTATACAAGGTGATTCATGGAAAGATTCTTGGCCTTCAAGCCTTTAGATAGCCTCTTTGATGAAACCTAGCCCCGATCTTTATGGAGAAGTTTTGGAGGGTATTTTAGAATGTTTTTATCTTGTCCAAGTGAAGAATGAAGGGCCAAACAATGTTATAAGTTATGGGTCATATGGTTTTAGGGGTGGGAAATGCCTAAAATGCCCTCAACTTAAAAGCTAAAAATTAAACCCAGGATATTACAACCTCCATACCTAAACCATATGCTAAGGTATGAGAGGTACCCTAACCTTACCCTAAGCCTCACACTGGACCTCTAAACTATCCAACAAGTGACTATACATGTATAACTTCTACCCTAAGGTATGAGATATGCCCTACAACTCGTACCCTAGTCAGAATACTCTAGGTTGACCATTAAATATCATATGACTAGGTAGCTTACTACTGTACCCTAACATACGAAGTGTATGGTGTCTAACCATACGTTAGATAGAATGTAACCCCTCATTTTCTAATCATCATACGAGAGGGAGGGTACTAGTCGTACCTTAGCATACGAATGGTATGCTTAATCCATACGTTGTCCAGAAACTCAATATTAGAGAATTTTTCATAGGGTTCACATCAAAGGTGTTTCAATTCTCCCCCACTTGGATCATTCGTCCTCAAATGATAGGTAAGAAAAGCACAAGTATGAGTAAACACAGCATAAAATATCAAGCTAACCTTAAACCAAGTTAGAAAAAAAGAACATCCAACAAGGATAAGACACATGCCATGGTTATAATCAATCAAAAATTCATTCAATTGACTTTGGAACTCGAAACTATTTTATATCCAAACACAAATAAAGTTAAGTAGATTAATACATACCTTAAGTATAAGTTTTAAAATGGAAAACAAATGCGGATACTTGGAATTTATGTCATCTTTTATTTCCCTAGTAGATTTAGCGGACTTTTGGTTCCTCTATAAAAGCTTCACCGAAGCCACCTCTTTCTTTCGCAACCCGCAAACTTGTTGATCCAAGATCCTCACCAGGACCTCTACATAGGATAAAAAGTATAAAATACCAATATCCTCTAAAGGAATATACAATGAAAGATTACCCATACATGTCCCTAACATGGACACATAGAAAACCATATGGATAGAGCTTAAACTAGAGGGCAACTCAAACTCATAGGAAACACTACCAACCCTCTACAAAATCAAATATAGACAAGCTTACCAGGGACTAAGTTTCCCTTTCATAAAAAATTGCATCATTTCTTTCATGGGAGATACCTTTAAGAATATTCAATCGCTAACATTAAACTCCATGTCACTAAGTTTCACATCTTCATAGGACTTTTTAAAACTTTGTGAGGCGTTCAATCTATCATGAATCATCTTCACCTTATCCAAGGCTTGGTGAACCAAATTAGGGCCAAGCAATGACACTCACTAACTTTATACCACCTAATAGGAGATCGACTCTTCCTTTCATACAATGCCTCAAAAGGAGTCATACCAATGCTAGAATGGTCACTATTTTTATAGGCGAATTCAATGAAAGGCAAATGGTCATACCAACTACAACCATTATCAATCATACAAGTACAAAGAATATCTTCCAATGTTTGGATAGTCCTCTCCACTTGTCTACCGTCTGCGGGTGGAAAGACGTACTGAAATGACTTCCAAAAATGACATGAGAATAGAGTACCATAATCCGAGATGAAAGAAACTAGAGGTCCCTGCAACTTCACAATCACCACAAAATACAACTTAGCATAATCTTCTGCCGAATGACTAGTCCTTAACGGTAATAAATGAGAGGACTTGGTTATTTTATTCACAATGACCCAAATAAAATCACATTGATTTTAAGATCGAGGAAGGCTGGTAACAAAATCCATATTAATCGCCTCCCACTTCTATTTAGGAAACTCAATCTCTTGGTACAAACCACCAGGTCTCAAGTGCTCCACTTTTACTTGTTGACACACTATATACTAAGCTACATAGCTACCCACATCTCATTTCATATTATTCCACTAATAGAACTCCCTAAGATCATGATACATTTTCATAGAATGAGAGTAAATAACATATTGAGATACATGAGCCTCGGCCATAATCCTTTCCCTCAATACATTAACATCGGGAACACATAACCTACCTTGGTACCTCAGGATACCATCACCACTAATTAAAAAATGAGCAACCTTTTTTAAAGGCACATATTCATCAAATTGGGATCCGACATTCTATTTTGGTTTATCTCTACAACAAGAGATTACTGCGATATCGGATGAATAGATACACCACCCTCCTTAGAGTCTATGAGATGAACTCAAGGATTAGCCAAAAGGTAAATGTAATTCACCAACTCCTGCTTATCCTCAACTACATGAGCTAAAATCCCAATGGATAACCCGCTATTAGAATGAGGAACTACGTTAGAAACTCAAGCCATCTCCTTTGTCTGAGATTCAACTCTATAAAAGTAAGCAAATACTAAAGACTCCTGTGATCAGATAATATATCAACATGAACCCTATAGAGATAATATCGCCATATCTTCAATGCAAATACAACAGCAAATAACTCCATATCATGAGTAGGTAGTTCCTGACATGACTCAAAACTTAGGGTATGTCGTATTGGCACCCCAAGCATACATAAACTGGAGGTCGCCCTAATAACCTGACCCAAATAACTCATCCTACCATATGAGTTAAAGGGACTCCAACTCAAAAGTTAAGAGTTGCGGAAGTAATATCATAAGTCAACATTAGATTCATGATAACTAATTCGCATATGTGTTCACAATTGTTCATAATACCTATATACAAAAAAAGTCAATAAATGTATATTACAGTACAAGCCCCCGACGATAGCCAAATCAAGTCTAAATTAGTCCAAGCATAATCATAAAAGACCAAGATATGAAGATCTTCAACAGTAAGAAAGCTCACAACTTAAAGGCAATGCACAAACTGCTTTGATCTACCAATCACTGTGCAGGAAAAGAAGAAGATGCTCCAGCCCTTATATCATATGGGGACATAGCATTTAATGATGGTTAACAGTTTGAACGCTAGAATGTAACTCAAGAATAAGTGATAAAATATCATAAATCAATCAATATCAAGTCAATAAATAACATTTCATTTGATTCACACACCAATCCATACATATAGATATATCACATGCTAATCAAATATCAAGGCTCGTCGTCATTCTCAAGTATTTATTCATTAGACATTAAATTGGGAGACTCCAACCCTCCACACTTATATGTTCAACAATTCACATTACACATAGGACTTTAACCATATTCACATGCACTTAGTCAAGTAACTTCAATTATGCTTACTCATTTATTAGCCAAGGAGTTTAACCGCATACATAATTATTCAAACACAGGGCTCTAGCCACACACACCTCTAATTGGACATAGGACTTCAACTGCATGCCCACACAATTAATTGGGCATGGGACTTTAACCTCATGCGCATACATTAGGCAAGGAACTCTAACATTATTCTATACTTGGACTCTAACCATAAGCCATTTCATTCAAAGATGTTCTCTAACCTTAAGAGATCTCTTTAAGCAAGGGACTTTGACCTCGAGCAATATCATTGGGCAAGGGATTTTAACCTCAAGCCATTCATAAGGCAAGGGACTTGAACCTTAATCATCACATAAGGCAAGGTAATTTGTCCTCAAGCCATCACAACTATTATCAGTTAGCATTTAGGACTTTAACACTTTGCCCATGCATCAACATACATTCAATACAATATTTAAGGTCTTTAACCACTTTAGCCAATTCAACACTATACATGACCATAAGGTCCTTATGAGAGCCTTCATTACTCAACCATCTCAATAGGCCAATGCCTTCACTTAATTCAAGAAATAAAGTAAGTTATGGTCATCAAGACCCTCACAACAATTCTATGCCACATTATCACCACACTTGGGTTCAACCCATAATTTTTGTTCATCTTTATATCTAGGGACTTTACCCTTTCATTAGCCAATAACCTAGGTTATCAATTTAACCATACATTGTTCATAATTCCTTAAACACATCATTTATCATTCATCCGTGTTCATATGGTCCATTTCCCTAGTTCAATATATAAACAACATATGACTAGACAACTCACTTAGATATTTTCACAAAAACCTTGGGTGCATACCTTCAACAAGGCCATTTCCATGGTATATATATTATCAAAATTAAGGAAACTTAGGACCTTCATGTAAATCCACATATGAAAAGTAACCACACATGAAATTCATCATCAATATCATATATAAACATAAGTCTAAGAAAGATTCAACATCATACATCATTAGGAAATAACACCCTTTTCGTTTGATTTCCAAACCACTATGTACACTTATTAATCCAAGTGGAAATACACAGTCTTAGAGATATTTAAAAAGGGGAAGAGATACATGGATTAGAAAAGTTGACACACATACAATCTTAGCTCCTTCTTGCCACTAGATAAGCTCCCTCCAAACCTTAGCTTCCAATCTTGCTCCAAGAAGATGTTAAGAGTGTTTTGGAGGCTTTGATTCATGTAAAATGGGGGCTTAGGAGGATAAAATGCCATATATAGCATATGGTATTAGAGTTTTAGGAATGGGAAATGACCACAAGGCTCTGAGTTAAATGCTAAAAAGTGACCCCATCCAAGTGTACGACTCCCCCATACGACTTCCTTAGCAATTATACCCTAGGGTATGAGTGGTATCCTAACTCGTACCCTAGGTTTCTCCTAGGTCAACCATACTATTATGGGTACAAGTAGGCACCCTTGAGTTGTATACAAAGGGTATGACTCACCCCCTAACTCATAAAATTTACTCATTAGAAAAATAGTCCACTTTATTTGAGGCTCCTATCTATACTATTTAGTAGTATACAACTTGTATGCTTTGATCACGATGAAGAGGAGGTCGTGTTGTATAGGAAATAGTATGATAACCTCGTGGACTGATCAAGGTAAGAAAGGGGAGGACAAGGTGGGTACGCATTGTGACCAAGGGGAGAAGACAAGTCTCTACTCGTACCCAACTCAGAGGCTTAAAAATAAAGTTGTTTTTCAATGGTTCAAGCATAGGTGTTTCAATTCTTCCCCACTTGGATCATTCATACTCGAATGAGGTAAAAGGAAAGCATAAGCATAAGTTAACAAATTAAAAAACATCAATCTGACCCTTGCATAAGTTAGAAAGATGCACACAATGAGGATACAACACAACATATATCATGATCATCATTAATCAATCATTTCATTTCATTGGTATTGGGACTCAAATCCACTACTTATCAAGAACTTACTCATTTCACAATTGAGGAACTTTGACCCACAACCTATCAAGGATATGAATCAACTCAAGCTACTATGGGCTTAAGCCCATCACAACAAGACACACATAGTTTTTCAGCATTAAAGACTTGATCTGACTGTCTAAAAAGACATAACCTACTCAAACTTTAAGACTTTAGTCCATTATATAAACAAGACATAACTCAATTTCAAACTTTAGGGAATCCAACCCAATGTCTATAAAGAAATAAATTAAAAAAATAGATTAACACATACCTCAATCACAAGCTCCCAAAATAGGAAAACAATTGCTGGTACTTAGACTTAATATCCTCCTTTGCCTCTCAAGTAGCTTTCTCAAACTTTTGGTTCGTCCATAGAACCTTCAACGAAGCCACCTCTTTTGTTTGCAATCAGTGAACTTAACGTTCCTAGATCCTCATTGGGACCTACTCATTGTACAAATACTCCTAAATACCAACAACTTCTGGGGGAACAATCAAGGAAGGATGACCCATATATTTCCTTAATATAGAGACATAGAAAATAGGGTGACTATAGTATATAATAGAAGGAAACTCCAGTTCATAGGTAACATTACCAACCTTCTTTACAATCAAGTAGTGCTCAACATAGCGGGGACTAAGCTTTACTTTTTTGCCAAACTGCATCACTCCCTTCATGGGAGACATTTTCAAGAATACCCAAATGCCAATACAAAAGTCTAAGTCCCCATTCCTCATATTTGCATAGGACTTTTGGCAACTTTATGTGGCTTACAACCTATCACGAATTGCCTTCAACCTCTTTAAGGCTTGGTAAACTAAA
The DNA here is from genome assembly GCF_002878395.1 of Capsicum annuum. Classification (NCBI taxonomy): domain Eukaryota; kingdom Viridiplantae; phylum Streptophyta; class Magnoliopsida; order Solanales; family Solanaceae; genus Capsicum; species Capsicum annuum. Next base: position 125,499,964 of record NC_061113.1, read on the forward strand.
TCGGGTCTATGAAACTTACCCCTGCACACTTTGTACCACCCAATAGGAAATTGAAATCTCTTTCCGTACAATGCATGAAAAGGCACTATGCTAATACTAAAGTGGTAGCTATTATTATAGGAGAACTAAATCAAAGGTAAGTGGTCATGCTGACTACCACCATAATCAATCACACAAGCCCGCAACATACCCACCAATATTTGGATAGTTCTCTTTCCTTTCTTATCTGTTTGTGGGTGGAATAGGTACTAAGGCATATAATAGTTCCCAAACCTATTTGGAATGACTTCCAAAAGTGGGATGAAAATAGAGGACCAAGATCCAAGATAATAGACACTGAATCACCATGCAACTTCATGATCTTCACACGATACAACCTAGCATAATCTTCTATCGAGAAATTAGTTCTCATGGGCAAGAAATGAGCAGACTTAGTCATTCTATCAATGATGACCCAAATGGAACCACATTGATTTTGAGATCTATGATGATCAGTAACAAAATCCATATTAATTTCCTCTCACTTCTACTCGTGAAACATAATTTCTTGGTACAAACCACTGAGTCTCACGTGGTCAACATTCCCTTGTTGACACACCATAAACTTGGCCATGTAGTTAACCACATCTCATATCATATTATTCTGCAAATAGAACTCTCTATGGTTATGATACATCCTTATGGAACCAGGGTGAATAGCATAACGAGCTCCATGAGCCTCGGCCATGACCATTTCCATCAATCTATCGACGTTGGGAACACATAGCCTACCTTGGTACCTCATAATACCTTCACTACCAATCACAAAGTCTGCAACTTTATGTTGACCCATATTACTCTTATATTTATCATGTCGGGGTCCAATACTTGCTTTTCCTTTATCTTAATAACAAGAGATGATTGAGATATCAGATGGACAAACATACCACTATCCTCAAAGTTTGCACGTTGAACTCCAGTATTTACCAAATGGTGAATATCTTTCACAAATTCCTTCTTATCCTCATTAACATGGGCCACACTTCTCATAGACAATCTACTAAGAGCATCGGTAATGAAATTTACCTTACTGGGATAGTAATGAAAACTTATATCATAGTCTTTCAAAACCTCAAGCCAATTTCTTTACCAGAGATTCAAAAAAACAATACAAATTATGGGAGAAAAGTCAAAACATACCCATGACAATATCGGGGGATGCCTCATAATCCTAGCTAGTCATAGGTGCATACAAACAGTTTCGGGCAACACTGGTGCCAAAAATAGAAGAAAAGGTTGACATAGCACCCTTTGGTATAGGAGGAGGTGGAGAAATAATAGGGGCCTAAGAAGCAGCCAAAGAGGAGCACTCACTCTAAAAATTGTCAACCTGACCACAATGAAAACACTAATTTCTCCCCTTCTTATACTGACCATAATAACTCTGACTAAAGAATCTGCAAGAAGGACGGGGTGGATCTGATTGAGCAGCACTAGTCTGGAATTAGTCACCCGATGCCCAAAACTTGCTGGTAAACTAATATCGATGATAACCCACCAACTTTGGGTAAGGAGAGCGAATACTAGCCAAGGAGAACAAACCTAAAATCTCCCACTTCTTTTATGGCCACATACCACTGTCTCTACCACTACTCTCAAAAGGTATAATATTCTTTCCTTATCTCTCACTAAGCTCAATTTTCTTATTTTTGTCATTCTTTACTTGTTGTATATAAATAATCAGTCTAAATATATCCATGTTCTCAATCAACAAGGTTGCCTTGCTCTCGAGAACTAACTCGTGGGATAATCCCAAGATAAACTTATGCATCCTAGCCTTCATATTGAAACCATCTCGAGAGAATACCTTGGCAATTGATGGAATTTCAAGGTATACTCTTAAATGGATATCCTCTCTTCCTTTAAGTTCACAAACTCTTCCACCTTTGTTTCCCTAAACTATCGAGGAAAGAAGTAGTCTAATAAAGCCTTAAAGAAATCAATCCATGAAGTCAGACTTGCCTCAACACCTCTGGAAAACTCCCAGCCTTTGTACCATTGGTAAGCTATATCTTTCAATTAGTAGGAAGCAAGCTCAACACCCTTAATTATCAAAGTATGCATCATTCTGAAATATTTTCTCTACTTTATCAAGGAATCCATGAGGATCTTCGTCAACCTTTGTACCCATGAACATAGAAGGGCTCAGCCTTCTTAACTAGCCAATTCTTTTGGCCTCACAAAAAAATAGTAGCAGGAGCACCACGCTCCAATTGAGAGTCCACCAATTGAGTCAAGAGGTTGATATAGTGACAAAAATTTATATTAGACGCATTACCTTGTGGGGACAGAGGAGGAGAGTCAATCTTCTAAGAAGGGTTTATAGCTAGAACCCCATGAGGGTGGCCTGATTCTGTAGCCCTAGCCCAGGTTTGAAATCCATAAGTTGGACGAGTTTCATTCATAGGATCCTCAGTTGGGCCCGGAGTGTTTTCCTGTGTTTTAGATCTCCTTTGTGGCAAGATTAGAAAGATAGAAAACTGAATCAGAGGGATCAAAAACCTTAGATTTTATAGCTTGGGATTGAAACACAAGAAAGGGAACATTCCTATGATGTCTCATAACACTTCTATTATAAGTGTGGTGCACTTCACACGCATAAAAATAGCTCTACTTGACACGACATTATAAACACCCAACTGACCATGAACCTAGGATCTGATACCAACTTGACATGACCCAAAACTTGAGCCATGTCATATGGGAACCATAAGTTCACATTAATCGGAGGACACCTCAATAACCCAACCTAAACATCTCATCCTACCATAGGAGTCGGAGGGACTCCAAATCACAAGTTAAGATTTGTGGAACTAATATCATAAGTCAACATTAGATTGTTGATAACTAACTCACACGTAAGTTCACAGTTGTTCACTATACCTCTATACAAAATAATTTCAATAAATCTATATGATGGGACAAGCCATCAACGATCGCCAAACCTAGTCTAAATATGTCAAAGTCTAATCATAAAAGACCAAAAGATGATCTTTTGGAGTAAGGAAGCTCACTTTCTAAATTCAGTGCATGAACCTCTTCAATCTAGTAATAATGGCATAAAAAGAGAAAAAGATGCTTCTGCAGCTATGTCGCGTAGTGATATAGTGGCCGGAGATGGTTATTGGTTGGACTGCTAGCATGTAACTTAATTATAAGTGATAAAATATCATCATCAATCAACATCAAGTCAATGTATCACATTTCATCTCATTCATACACTAATCAATACATTTAGATATATCACATGTTAATCAAGATATCATGGATCATCATCTTACTCAACCATTCATTCATTAGATATGAATTGGGGGACTTTGACCCTTCACACTTATAGGTTTAACAATTAACATTATGCATAGGACTTTAACCATATTAACATGCACTTAGACAAGGGACTTCAACCATGCTTACTCATTCAATAGCCAAGGAATTTAACCATATACGCTATCCTTCATATAAGGGGCTTTATCCATTTATGCATTTAATTGGACATAGGACTTCAACCATATTTCAACACATCCAAATGGGCATAGGAATTTGACCTCATCCTTATTCATTAGGCAAGGGACTCTAACCGCATACTACACTTTGACTTTAACCATGTCATTCCATGAGGCGAGGTTCTCTAACCTCAACAGATCTCTCTAAGAAGGGACTTTGACCTCGAGCTATAATTAGGCAAGGGACTTCAACCTTGTGACATTCATAAGGTAAGGAACTTTAACCTCAAGCATCACATAAGGCAAGGGACTTTGACCTCAAGACATCACAACAATCATTATTTGGAATTTGGAACATTAACCCTTTGCCCATGCATCAATATACATTCAATACAACATTTAAAGCCTTTAACCACATTAGCTAATTCAACACTATACATGACCACATTGTCCCTATAGAAGACTTCATTGTTCAACTATATCAATAGGCCAATCCCTTATCTTAATTATATATAAAAAGCATGTTATGGTCATATAGAGTGTTACAACAATTTTATTCCACATTATCTTCATACTTGGGTTCAACCCATAACTTAAGTTCATCTTTATATCTAGGGACTTTAACCTTTCATTCGACAATAACCATGGTTGTCAATTTTATCAGACATGGTTAAAAATTCCTTTAACACATCATTTCTCATTCACCCATGTTCATTTGGGATATTTCCATAGTTTAATAAATCAACAACATATGACTGGACAACTCACTTAGACATTTTCAGAAACACCATGGGTGCATACCTTCAATAAGGCCATTTCCATGGTATATGTTATCAAGATTAGGGTTAATCAAGACAGTCATGTTAACCAACAAACAACAAGAAGCCACACATAAAATTCGTCATAAATATCACATATAAACATAAGTCTAAGAAAGATTCAACACCCTTTTCATTTAATTTTTAAATAACCATGTAGACTTACTAATCCTAGTATGAAATTCATAGGTTTATAGATTTTTAAAGAGGGGAAGAGATACATACCTTATACTAGATGGTACACCAACAATGTTGTCTCTTTCTTCCTACTAGATGAGCTCCCTACAAACCCTAGACTCTAATCTTAATCAAAGAATCTTTTAGAGTGTTTTAGAATGTTTGAGTCTTGTTAAATTAGGGCTTAGGAGGCTACATTGCCTTATATAGCATGAGGATTAGGGTTTTAGGCAAGGGAAAGTACTACAATTCCCTTAGTTAAAAGCTCAAAAGTGACCTCATCAAGGGGTATAATTCTACCATACTACTCCCTTAACCATCATAACCTAGGGTTCGAGTGGTATCCTAACTCGTACCTTAGGATTCTCCTAGTTCAAGTATATGGTTGTGGGATGAGTGGGCACCCTTGAGTCATATCCAAATGGCATAACTTACCTCGAACTCATAATCTTCACTAATCACAAAACAATCCACTTGTTTGAGGTTTCCCAAAATATGGTTAAATAGTATGTGACTCGTATGCATTGGTTATGACCAAGAGGAGTTCATGTCGTATAGGAAACAATATAATATCCTCATGTAATTATCAAGGAATGAAAGGGGATGAAAATGTGGGTACTAGTCGTGACTAAAGGTATGACTCAAGTCTCTAGTTGTACCAAACTCAGAGGCACAAAAATGAAGTTGTTTTTCAATTGTTCAAGTCTAGGTCTTTCAGTTCTTCTCATAAATTTTCAATTACCTAGAAGCTTAGGCCACCACCCAACTATGATGCATCAATACACAACCAAGCCCAATACAAGAAGCAGCACAATACACCACAAAATCATTATTACCCTTGGCCAAGTTCAACACTCCGAAGTCAATTTATCTATCAACTTCTCAAAACTACCCTCACACACATTCGACCATAATGACTTGACCTTCTTCTGGTTCAACATAATCAATGGAGCATCTATCATTGAAAAATATTCCTCAAATCTCTTATAGTAACTAGATAGACCTAAAAAGTTTCGAATATCAATTGGAGTCACAGGTTTAGTCTACTTCTTAACCGCCACAACCTTTTGAGTACCCACCACGATCCCTTCACTTGGGATAACATGACAAACAACCATTAACAAAAACTCATACTTAGAAAACTTAGCATACAAATAATAATCCTTTAAGGTTTGCAGCACTGTAAAGAGTTGATCAACAAGATTCGCCTCACTCTTAGAATAGACAAAGATGTTATTAATAAAGACACTAACAAGTAAATTAAAAAATGGATGGAATATCCTATTCATCAAGCACATGAATGCTGCCGGGATGTTAGTCAACCCAAAATTCATAACTAGGAATTCATAATGACCATATTAGGTCCTGAAGGAAGTCTTAGGGATATCCACTTCCCTAATCTTAAGCTGATAACAAACCAAACTAAGTTCAATATTAGAGAAACACTTTGTACCCTGAAACTGATCCAAAAAATTAAATTATCGACCCTATAAAGAGGATACTTATTCTTTATGGTCACTCTATTCAACTGACAATAATAAATGCACAACTAAAATAACCATCATTCTATTGCACAAACAAAATTGGAGTACCCCAAGGGGACACACTAGGATGGATAATACCATTATCTAAGAGATTTTTCAATTGCTCCTAAAGCTCCTTCAACTTAGCGAAAGCCATTTTATATAGAGGGATGGAAATTGGATGAGTGTCTGGAATAACATCAATCCTAAAACCAATTGCTCTATCATGAGGAATACCAGGAAGGTCATTGGGAAATACCTCGGGAAACTCATTAACCATGGGAAAAGATTCTAGAGAAGGACCTTCAAAGTTAGAATCTTTAACTCAGACTAAATGGTTCAAACACCCTTGAGAAATCAACTTTCAGACACTAAGATATGAGATGACCCTCCCCTTAGGAACTAATAAACCCTCTTCCTATACAATGATTAGCTCATTAGGGAATTTAACCATGACTTTATGGGTTTGATAATTAAAAAAAGCGAAGCACGACTGCAACCAATCCTTTGTTAAAATAACATCAAAATCAACCATGTCTAACTCTATAAAGTCTACAATATTTTCTTTACCACTAAAAGATTCCACACACAACCTATAGACTCTCTTAAAAACAACGAAGTCTTCTATCGAGGTAGAACCAAAAAAACCGACAGACACTTAGGACCAAAACAAAAATGAATAGCCACAAAAAGGGTCACTTAAGACAGAGTGGACCCAGGGTCAAGTAAACAATACACATCATGGGAAAAATATTTAAACATAGTTGTAACCACATTAGGAGATGCCTTAGAATCCTGGAAAGCTGCATGAGCATACAAAAAATTTTGGCCACTGCCAGTACCATAATAGAAGCAGAACCAGAACTAGAACCATTCGATGCACGAGAAGATAAAGTACCAATAGGGGCCCTATTGGCCAAAAAATCCATTAGGCAGCAGCACTCTCGCTGTATGTGCCTAATTTGGCCATATATAAAACTTTTGTTCCTCCCTTTATCACACTGGCCATGATGATGCTGAGAAAAGAATCTACAAATAGAGTAGGATAGAGCAGACTGAGCTCTACTGGCATGAGATTGGGCACCGTATTCCCAAAACCAACCATCAAAAAGAGATCGACAATCTCCCAATAGCCTCACTTAAGGAGCACTAATCAAGGAGAAAAAAACTAAAACCTCCCTATTTTTTCTTTGTCCATTTACTACCATCTCTACCACTTTGATTAGAAGGCCAAAATTTCTTCCCTTTCTTTTCACTAAACTCAGCTTGTTTATCTCTCTTTCTCCAATTATTGTATATATACATCCAATCTACAAATGTCCATATCTTTTATCAACAAAGCCATCTTACTATCCAAGACCAATTCACGAGACAATTTCGAGGAAAAATTCCACATTCAAACCCTCATATTCGACAAAATTTCTAAAGCATATGTAGACAACTGATGGAATTTTAAGGCATACTCCTCGACTGACATCCTTCTTTTCTTTAAATTAACAAACTTCTTCGCCTTTTCTTCCCTCTACTCTTGAGGAAAAAAAAGGTTAGAAATGCATTTGTGAAATCCTTACACAAGGATGACTCATCAATATCGACCCTTGTCTGATCCGTCTCTTCGTACCACTGGTACATACCTAATTTAACTAATAGGCTGCAAATTCTACCCATTCCACATTAGTCGCATGCATAACTCTAAAAATATTTTCTATCCTATCCAGAAAACCTTGAGGATCCTCCTCTTCTTTAACACAGGTAAAGGTCAGAGGACTCAACCTCATGAACTGACAAACCCTTGTGGTCTCAGAATATAAAGTAACAAAAGCACCACGCTCAGATAGAGAAGGCACAAACTAAGCAATCATATGAATCAACTGATGAAACTCAACAATCATCACACAGCTTGAGAAACTAGGGAAGGACTAGAGGGAATTGGTGGAACTCTAGGACCATCAGGTACCAGAACCCTGGACTAGATCTAGCCTTCATAAGTTGGATGAGCTCCGTACATATTATTATCAGTCGGGACAAAAGGGTTTTCCTAAACATCAGTTCATCTTAGAGGTATGATCTAAAAAGTAAGTAAACAAAAATCAGAGAAATCCAAGACATTAGACTCTATAGCTCAAAAAAGAACCACAAGAAAAGGAAACATTCTTAAATGCCTGATAACCCCTCTCTTATAAGTGTGGCGCACTACACACCCATAAAAAAACTCTACTTGACATGAATATATGGACACGCAACTAACCATGAACCTAGGCTCTTTACTAACTTGACATGACCCAAAATTGGGCCTTATCATATGGGCATCTCAAGCCCAATAAGAACTGAAGATCGCCCTATTAATAAAACCTAACAATCACATCAATCCATAAGTGTTGAAAGAACTCTGAGTATATAATAAAGCTTGCAAAAACAAGACTAGAAAACATAACTTCAGAATTTCTAATCATTCCATTAATGTCAACATACCAAACCAACATACCCATGTCCATAGTTATCCACAAAGACTCTACAAATCCAATGTCTAAATTTGTTGAGACATGCCCCCAATAATAGTCATAAACAAAGTTCAAAACAAGTCTATGACATAAGATAGAAAGACCATAAAATGTATGCCTTCCAAAGTAAGAAAGCTCACAACTTCAAAGTCAACACAAGAACAACTTGAAAACCTAGTCATTATGAATAAAGAGAAGAAGATGATCCAACCCATGTGTCATGTGGGGACATAGCATCCGGACACAGTTAGCAGTTGGAGCACTAGCATGTTACTCAAGGGTAAGGATAAAATAGTTTCCTTATTTAAATCCAAATCAAACCTTCATTAGCAACCATTTTTATATACATAGACACATATATAGATATATAGATACATCAAGTACCAAGAAAGGGAACAAGGCCTTAGCATACATCTTAAAACATCTAATTATGAAACATGAAGCGGAGGATCTGACCTTACACTCGTGTTTCATAGGAATTTTGAACTTCCTAGATATATATAGCAAGAGGACTCTAACCGTAAGCCATCTTATGAAACATGTGGAGTATAACAATATGCCATATTATTAGGCAAGGGTCTCTAAACTCAAGTAATTTCATTAGGCAAGGGACTCTAGCATTAAGCAATTTCAGTGGGCAAGGGACTCTAACCTTAAGTCATTTAATTAGGAAAGGGACTCTAACCTCAAGCTATTTTAGTTAGGCAAGGGACTCTAACTTTAACCCATTTTATTAGGCAGGGGACTCTAACCTCAAGCCGGGAAAAGTATTATTAGTCGACATTGGGACTCTAACCCTTTGTCCCTGTATTAAAATCCATTCAATTTAGCACTCGAGGATCTAACCCACTTGGCCAAATCAAGCCATTAATGTTACAATTCAACACCACATATGACTACAAGGTCTTCATAAAACATTTATCAATCAATCACTTAGATAGGAAAATATTTTAGTTTCAACCATCCTTTAAGTCAATCTATTATCAATAATACCTATACAACACTATTCATTCTTCATTAGCTTTTATATACCAAGCCTTAGTTCAACACATAATTTAATTTCATGTTAGGGACTTTAACCTATTCAACCAACCAATCCACCAAAGTTACAAACTAACTTATTACATGGACAACAAGGCCTTTACAATTCACTTACCAGCTATTTTTAATCATTAATCCATTACGTTTGAAAAAAAGCTATTAATATGTAACCAGTTATTTCTCTAATAGATTTTCTCAAACACCTTGTGGGTATACCTATATCATGACAAAAACACAAGTAAAAACATTAATATTTGGGTTAATCATGACCCATTTGTTAAAACCCAATCAACAAGCACCCATATATCCAAGTCAAACCTTCATTAGCAACCATTTTTATATACATAGACACATATATAGATATATAGATACATCAAGTACCAAGAAAGGGAACAAGGCCTTAGCATATATCTTAAAACATCCGATTATGGAACATGAAGCGGAGGATCTAACCTTACTCTCATGTTTCATAGGAAGTTTGAACTTCCTAGATATATAGCTAGAGGACTCTAACCTTAAGCCATCTTATGAAACATGTGGAGTATAACCATATGCCATATTATTAGGTAAGGGTCTCTAAAGTCAAGCAATTTCATTAGGCAAGGGACTCTAGCATTAAGCAATTTCAGTAGGCAAGGGACTCTAACCTTAAGTTATTTCATTAGGAAAGGGACTTTAACCTCAAGCTATTTTTGTTAGGCAAGGGACTCTAACTTCAACCCATTTTATTAGGCAGGGGACTCTAACCTCAAGCCGGGAAAACTATTATTAGTTGACATTGGGACTCCAACTTTTTTTCCCTGTATTAAAATCCATTCAATTTAACACTCGAGGATCTAACCTACTTGGCAAAATCAAGCCATTAATGTTACAATTCAACACCACATACGACCACAAGGTCTTCATGAAACATTTATCAATCAATAACTTAGATAGGAAAATATTTTAGTTTCAACCATCCTTTAAGTCAATCTGTTATCATTAATACCTATACAACACCATTCATTCTTCAGTAGCTTTTATATACTAAGCCTTAGTTCAACACATAATTCAATTTCATGTTAGTGACTTTAACCTATTCAACCAACCAATCCACCAAAGTTACAAACTAACTCATTACATGGACAACAAGGCCTTTATAATTCACTTACCAGCCATTTTTACTCATTAATCCATTACGTTTGAAAAAAAGCTATTAATATGTAACCAGTTATTTCTCTTACAGATTTTCTCAAACACCCTGTGCGTATACCTTTACCATGACAAAAACACAAGTAAAAACCATCAATATTTGGGTTAATCAGAACCCATTTGGTAAAACACAATCAACAAGCACCCATATATGCAAATCATCACCAAAAACTTGTATAAATACAAGGTTAAACAAGAGTAAATTTTACTCATCACTATGCACCGAAATGCTCAACATATTATTTCAAAACCACCATTTAAGAACCATAATAAAGATTTAAAATATATGATATTT